>NW_027615306.1:0-50669 GCF_965212315.1 Lampetra planeri | reverse complement strand
TTATGTGGATTTGCTAATTGATAATGTCCTCTTTTGGCAAAGGTGAAACTAACTAGTGCGTTTAATTCCAGCAGTGTATCAGAAGGGAGACTACCGCACCAACTGTAACTGTTTTTAAAGAGACAAAACATATCGTTGTTGACAGGCCAGTGGCAGCAGCCAGCGGCGGATACGGAGAAGGCTCTGGTGATATGAATTTGCTGCTGTGCATAAATGCAGGCGCTAACAGCTTACATGACACTGACTGTGAGCGGGAGGTGAGGATGTCGGTCAATGCCCCCATCTGAGAATTTCAAGCTGTTTTGGCGCCATTCAAATGTAACTCAGGGCCTGTTCCAGAAAGCAGGTTGTGGAAATCCTGAGTTTGTTAATGCTGAACTGAGGAAAACTCTGTTCCTTATGATCCTATGTTCCTTATTTCAGAGTCACTGATACATTGAATTCAGGCATATGAAACTTTAAAGACCTTTGTTTTGATTTCTGTCAGTTTATATGAAAATGGAACTAAAAAAATGGAATCAGCAATTTTCCTTCATGTCAGGATGAACAAAATCAGGAATTTCACCAAACCTGCTTTCTGCAATGGGCCCAAGGTCTCCTGGTTGGTGATTTAAAGAAAAACATATACATTGTGCAAGACATGCCTTCTTTCTTCTTCCACGTCAGTGTATGATCCTAAAGCTTTTGTTTTAGTGATAAAAATAGTGCACACTACTTTGATTTCACAACTGTAAACCGACAAAAAAAATCCCACTTGAACAATATCTTTACAATCATATAAAAACAATATCCCCTCTATGGTCTCCATCTCCCCAAACGTTCAGACCAGGTTGACGCATTTAAAAAGTCGGCTTTCATAATCTGCCCTCAATTCAGCTCTGACAGTTTGCTTCTAAAATACATCTTTCCTTCAAAACGGTATTACCCATCACATGCACTGGCAGTAGTTGATTACCAGGTCAGTGCTGGAATTAAGCACCTTCATGGATCCTGTCCCTGTTTTTTGCTTTCCCAAGTGCACGTGGAATTAAGTTTATTTTTGGAAGCAAGGGACAGGAAAGAGCAAAGTTTGAGTTTGTGCATGTCTCTGCAGATTTCATCCCATTCTCAGACATCGACTGTAACATGTGCCTCAGACTTAACACGCAGTCATCAGGAACTCACTTCTTGTACAGGAATTCTCCCCTCTGCATTCGGCTGGAGAGTTAACTTTACATACCTTAAATAAAAGAGGGACAGGAAAGTCAGTGATCACATCAGCTGTAGGTAAAATGGTGGTTTAACTTTCCTTGTCTTTCCTGAAATGACCTGATGAGATCATATAAGGTAACACGGTTTAGTCACATTACTGTTAAGGGCCCTATTTCATCCACACAAGCACACCACCAAGCACAGCGTGGGAGTGTCAATAGCTTCCTGTCTTTTAATCCATTTATAACGACTCTTGCATACTTAATCACATGCAGGATTAACATACAGTATGTCAGATTTCCGAATGTTCAAATGATCCCCACAGACCTCCTTTGTAGTTAAAGTCTTGCACCTCCATGAGATGTTTTTTTTTTAGTAGTTTGAAGGATGGATGTACTCACGCTTTCAGCAGACTGTGGTCTCTGTTCAGGTTGTTGCTCAGCAGGTTGGAAGACAAAGAAAACAGTTCCTCACACCACACCTGCATACATCACAAAACTCAGCAGCAGCAGAAGCAACATAATATCATCACTGCAAGTTCAGTACTTTTGCTTCCTCCTCTTGGGTCGCGATGAAGTTTAGCTGGCTGACGTTAACAAGGTCTGAAGCCGTAACCACTGTAACCATGCGGTTTTCCAGTCGGCCAACCAGGTTTCCCACATCCAGCAGCTCCCGCAGCTTGGCCTCCTATTGGACGACATTGTATGTTGGTGGAAACAATAGGCATGTTGAAGGTTGAACAGGACTCTTGACTTTTCTTGTCTCTACTGATCAGACAGCACGGCAGCTGCGTCAGACTCCTCGCAAGACTCCAGGGAGAGTGGAGGAGAGTGAGGTGTGGTGGTGAAAGGGGAGGGGGGGCGGGGGGTGGTTAGGGAGACAAGCAGTTGCGGGCGTGCGAATGGGGAGTTGAGGGCGAGAAGAAGGTAGTAGGTTCTAGAGATGAGGCTGTGGATAGGCTTATGGACAGATTGATGAGTTGAATTAAGGTAAACACAAATAAAGATTTTGTATTTACACACTTCCAGTCAAAAGTTTGGACTAGTAGTGTTTATAGATAACTCCAAACATCAGCTTGTCAGGGTCAGTGTGGTTTGTGCATATTTTCCCATCTGAACTCAGCCATGCCAGAGGTACACGTGACATTTTGCTTCGAGACGTTTAACTTGCCAGGTGTAATGGATATCATCTGCCTCACAAAAGCACGTACGAAGTACCAGGTCACAGAGATGTGGAGTAAAACATGGAGCGTTGAAAAGAGAGGCTAAAAGGAGATGAACAGAGGTCGAGTACCTTGGGCGTTTTGGTGCTTCTTCCAGTTCTGACATCTTTTACATGGGTCAGGTCCAATAGCTCTGTGTCCTAATGGAAACAGTCAGCTGTCACACAGGCAGTGAATGCGTCATAATGATTTAAGCCCAGCTGGAGGGAAAGTGTGTGTGTATGTGTGCTTACTGGTTTGTCAATTAATAATCACATTTTGTTTACATGCTCACAACTGTGCTGGATGTTCCCATATGTTCATGTCAGGGCTGCATGATAAATCAGTAAAAAAAACAAACCTCTGTTCACACCTATATATGATCTTGTTTGTCTTGATGATTCTTTTGTTTCAAGGTGTGGATCACAAACACCATTTCCTCTGGGTGTGTTTTTAAGCACACTGTCATTGCCCTCTCCCTCAACCTATGACCAAGTGCCTTTACATCACATAAAAAAGCAAGCCAACAGTGGGAGAGTTTTTTTTTGGAATAAAACGGCAGATATGTCACAGGGAAAAGTCTGTGGAGAGGAGCAACAAATACAAAATGAATAGTGATGTAAACCCAGATGGTATTGACAAGAATCAGCCAAACATCTGAAACAAACCCATTCTGGAAAAAAGGCTCATGTTCAGTGGTCTACAAGTATTTTCTGATATACAGTACAAGGTGTGTTTTGCCCTCACAGCAGCACTGCAAGGTAACACCACAGATCCTTACAATTACCTTAAAACCACCAAGCTGCAATTATGATCAACCACCACGAAATGTAGTATGATGAAGAAATCTGAATATGCCTCTTGAGCATCGGACATTAAGACAATAAGCAGCAGGGCAATAGTCGTGGCAGAACTGCAGCAAATAAATATTTTTTCAGAAATCTGATTTATGGTCTACGACTATGGAACCATATGCAAGTCTGACTGTCCATTTTAACAACTGATTTCACCATGAAAAAAAAAACATGGTAGAGACTTGTGATTTCAATCCTAAGCAAGACTATTGTGGATACACATTATTTCCAGAATCATGCAGCCCTAGTACATGTACAGAGTGTCTCTTTGTTTGTTTGTTTTACATGTTATTATTGTTAACTGTATTGAAATGTTCATCAGCTGTTGACGGGGTATGACGTATGTAAACACACTCAGAGCTGCATTAATTCAGTATGAAGCTAAATGTGATACAAAATTCCTGGAAGAGTATAAACTTGTAAATACTGTTTGTTGCATGTACACTAATACAATGTTTTTGCAGGTGTGTGTGAGTGTGAGTGTGTGTGTGTGTGTGTGTGTGTGTGTGTGTGTGTGTGTGTGTGTGTGTGTGTGTGTGTGTGTGTGTGTTGAGACCTTGTTTTGGTCCGTCCAGTAGAGGTAAGAGTCCATATATATCCACGTATAGAATCACAGGCGTCACAGTGGACAGGTCCTTTAGGGGCATACAGGTGAAGCATTTTAAAAGTAATGACAAAAAATGCAAATACTCTACACAGTACACACAAAGAAAATACTGGAATCCAACATTAACTTGTTACTTACACAATGCCATACCTCATCTGATTTTATTTCCCTCCCAAGTAAAATCTGAAAAGTATTTACAAAGAAACCCACTACCTTTGAAGGAGCTCAGAGGTACCTCAGAACTAGCCTTAATTTTAAAATCATAGTTATAGAAATACTTAGTTATTTTATGTCTTCTGTTATTTCACATTATGTTTTAATCTTATGTTTTCTGCATTACACTAATGTTCTTTGGTGGTTAAAAACAATCGTACTGTCTAACAGGTAAAGGAGGTAGCTTCTGTGATAGTAGTAAGTATGTAGTAAGTAGTATGAATATGAATATTATATGAAATATTTTGTGTACCAGAGGAGCAGAGATGAAGAAGATGAGAAGAAGATGCTCATCATCTAGATGCTTGTCACTTGTCGGCATAGCAACACTCATTTTCTTGTGTGAAGCTCAGTTTTACATATTTAAGAGATTCAAATATTAACACACACACACACACACACACACACACACACACACACACACACACACACACACACACACACACACACACAGACACACACACACACACACACACACACACACACACACACACACACACACACACACACACACACACACACACACACACACACACACACACACACACAGGAATACCAGGAATACAGGAATACACCAGGAATATAGATTCAGTATTAGTCCCCCTTTATGTATAATTGCTCAAAAGACACACACAAAACCCAACAAACATGCATTCTGTCCCATTCTGCATCAGGTCCGCTTAGGTGGTCGGAACCATTAACCATGCCAGTTACCATGGCAACCCAACAGCACATTTCCCATTGCTAGGGCTCTGTACCTCAGCATAACAGCACACTGGCAAACCTGTGTGTTTGCCAATAGATGTCATAGCAACTGGTGACAAATAATCAGGAAAATGAGCACAATTCTGCTCACACATCACCCACACCCACACGTGAGCTGCAGTGCCCACGTGTCTCTGTCTCACCGTGTAATCAACAGGTGCTTACTGCCAAAACTCGATCAACAAATGGAGAGTAAACACATCTCTGCCACATTCCCTGCTCTCCACCTCTGTCTCTCATTCTCATTCTTAAGATATTGTCTCAGCTAAAGAGGAATCGAATATATTCTGCAAACATAAATGATCATAGATGATCTTGCATGAAATATAACAAGTCACTTTACCTCATCCCATTTAATGAAGTTGCTTCCCTTCCTCAGTGTGTGACAGACGGACGGAGGCTGGAGTTTTAATGCGTGGACCCCCGGCTGAGCGCTCGCCATGGCTAAACAGACTTCAACACGCGCTAGAGATGCTCCAGCTCAGATGTTGGGGTGATGCATTGGTCATGTCAGAGCTCCAAACTCTTCAGAAGTCAGACAGGGACTCTCAGCTGCTTCAGCATCCCCTCTTCAGATGTTTTTATCTGCACTTGTCTTATCTTTTCCTCCCTTTTATTTCAGCGATGCCTTTCCCTCACGATTCTCTCTGCTCTGTCTTCTCCTGCCTATCCTTCTGTCGTCTCCTCCCTCTCCTCATCGCCCCCTCTCTTCTCGGTTGGTTCCTCGTCTCTCAGAGACAGACTATGGCAGATGCCTTTGCGGGAGACAGGATGCATGTGTGTGATTCACTGTGTGAATGTGTGTGCGCGCGCACACACACACACACAACACACACACTCACACACACACACACACACACACACACACACACACACACACACACACACCACAACACACACACACACACACACACACACACAAACACACACACACCACTCTCTCTCTCTGTATGTGTGTGTGTGTGTGTGTGTGTGTGTGTGCACTGCCTCCACAAATTGACTCATCGGTGACATGCGTACAGCGGCAGCTTCCCACAGATGGGGGAGGGATGAGAGAGGGAAAGAGGGAAAGCTGGAGCGACGGAAGGGGGAGAGCTGGAGAGAAAGAAAGAGGAGTGTGGGGAGAGAAATAGAGAGACCAGAGAGGAAAAGGAAGAAGTGATGTGGTGGGAGAAACGAGGAAAGAGAGTGGGTGTATTTTAGCTGTGTTAGAATCAAACCAAGCTGCAATTACGGTCAAATGAGGCCAACTCTGAAAACAGATGGTCACAAGTAAATGAGAACAAAACATATCACCAATATCTGACTGCTGAATATGTACGTATGCAATATGTAAAGTGAAAACAATTGGCGTTATGGTGACACTCTCCATTGGAAAGTCACTCGTGCTTGTTAACAATGGCTTCCGGAGTTCGAATTTGTCTGAACCTGTTGTCAGATCATCAGAGTGCAAAGCTCCATTTTATCCAAAGCAAAAAAAGCTTGGACTATTATTTATTTTTATGACATGTTTCTGGTGTTTATGTCAGTTTGTTGTGAATTCTGTATCCAAATACCTGCATCATTTCCCTAAAGTTTGAGAATTAAAAAAAATATATATATGTATATTTTTGTTCAGTGTACTCTATATAGTAGATGCACTCCTTAGCAAGATTCTTTTGTGATGCTTTACTATTTTTTTCCCCTCCTACACACTTCAGGGTATGAAAAGATACGTGCAGGAAGTCAGCTTGCCACCATCGCCTATATGCTCTGAAGTAATCCTCCTGGGTCAGGGCCAGTTAAGATTTTAAATTTAAATTTACAAATTATACAACAAATTTGAGTCCAGAGAACACTTCAAGAGGATTTATATGAACACTGCGGTGCCGCTTCAGTGAGCACCAGAGAAACAGAACATTTTTATGCCTGTCAGCACAAATAAGCAGTAAAGGTGCTTCTGCGTCGCACCTCAGTGAGATGAGATGAGGCATCGAGGAGCTTGTGCTGCAGTGGAGAGGTTTTGGGACAGGGAGCAATTTAAAACTTTGTTTGATTACAAATTGGACAAAGTTCTATTTGTTGCAGTTTATCACTTCTGGTAATGACATTGTTTCACACCACTTATAAAGTATATGTGAAAAACAATGATTTGTTTCTGTCTGTCATCACACACACACACACACACACACACACACACACACACACACACACACACACACACACACACACACACACACACACACACACACACACACACACACACACACACACACACACACACACACACACCAGTCTTCACCAGCAAATCTCCGGACTGGGGAGCTTATATAAGGGCGAGTGGGAGGCTGTGAGCTATTTCAGGACCAGAAAAGACGAAAGTGTGTGTGTGTGCACTGTTATAGTACCCATATGGATTTGTGTGCAAGTGTGTGCTGGTATGCGTTTGTGCTGATGCGTGTAGGACTGTTGTACGGACTGTAAGGACTCTGATTCAGTGGGTTTCATAACCGGTAAAGTTTGAAGTGAAGTTTGGCTCTGAACCTCTGGTCTCTGTGCCCACATTCAGCCCCACCGCCGAGCTCCTGGATCACAGCTGATCCCACAGCAGCAACCTGGGAGAACCCACAATGACTTGTTGTAGCCACTTATGTGGCAACGCAGATGTTGCTGAAAAAGCCTCTTTTAATTGCAGCTTTCTTCTGAGAAAAATCCATAGCTGGTTGTCATACAGGATTGTTCACTATTTTTAAGTAACGAAACTGAGCTGAGTAAATAAATATCTCTATGTTCAATACAAGGATGTTGACATAACCTACTGAAAGTTCAAATATGATTTTAACAATTTGTACTCAATAAAGTAGTCCAAGTCCAAAAGTACCCACCATCCAATATTTCAAAATGATCCTTCTGTGAATTATTTGATTAAATATCAACCTAAGCTCCACCTGGCAAGAAAGACACTTCTCTGCACAGCAGTCAGTATAAATATCAATTTGTTGCCAGTATCACTCTAGAACGAGACTGGTGAGGAGATAATGAGCAGACATCCTACACGAGGTCACCAAAACAACTCTTACAAGCCCGCCAGTCATTGGCGCACCGTCACTAATGAGTCAGTGTTGCCCAAGTGGTGCTGGATGTTGCAGGGAAACGAGAGGAGGAGTTGAAAAGGTCGCACAGCCATGATTCCCTTGTCATTTCCCCCTGTCTGGATGGGGCCGTGCTCCCAAAGATGTGCTGTGCCATATCCACCACTCTCTTAAAGTTTTCCGTCTGTGACTGGAGCAGTTTCCATGCCAGACAGCGATGGTACACCTATAGAAGTTTGTGAGAATACTTGTGTGCATAACAAACTTCAGTCCACAGGAAGAAGGTCCACTGGTGGGATGTCCTCACATGCAGTGAACAGGAAAGGTCCTCAGCTATGTCAAAACTGAAGAACACTGAAGTCACTGACCGTCTTGGGGAGAGTTTCTCCACTGCTGTCTGCCGTAGTCCACTATCATCTCCTTTGCTGATGATCAGACACGTTTCCTGGCACCAACTGGTCCGTTTAAACCTCCAGTTTGTAGGTAGTCTCATCAGTGTCTGTGATGAGGTCCAGGACTGTCCTGTTATCACCAAATGTCAGCGATGGAGGAGATAGTCGTTCAAGCAGGATGGTGCTGGATTTACTTGGAGGCCTTTCTGAGCAGGTTCAAAGAAGTAATTCTTTGTATTTCAAGTGTTATGAGATTTGATCAATCCTGATCATGGATCACAGCGTGGTTGAGTTTGGGAGATGATGATAGAACTTGCTCGAGAAACTCTGAGCTCAATATCCCTCCAGTTGAAAGACTGTGACAGTGGACCCTGATGACCAGCTGCTCTTCACCCGCAAATGAAATGAGGCTCCTTTTACCTCCAGAAGAGTACATGGATGGACCTGCACGTGGATGTTGAGTGACGTGTACACACATCAGGTGGAGAGTGTTTTGTTATATGATGAGTTGAGATAAAAATTAGGCTTACTGAAGTAGTTTGTGACATGAATTGATGTAAAGCAGACTTAGTTATCCTGAATGCATTCTATACTAACACTGTGGTTACTTTAAGGAGCTAAAAGATGAGATTGTATTCTCAACTAGCACTGCACTGTTACCGTACCTCCGCCAAGAAAGTTAAGTTGTTTCCATCTTTTATCTGTCTGTTTGTCTGTTAGCACAATAACTCTAAAAGATATGAACATATTTTAATGAAATTCCCAGGAAATGATGATAATAGGACAAGGAACAGATGATTAAATGTTGATAGTGTTCTGGAACCATCTGGATCCAGGAATCTGTTGAAGAATTCTTATTCATTGTGAAATAGGGACAACAATAGCAGCAGTAGTTAGCACGTCCGTCTGTTGACCCAAAGGTTGTGGGTTTAAGCCCACCCAGGGACGGAGGTTAGTTTTACTAAAAAAAACAAACAAGAAGAAAAAATAACTCACAGTGCATGATTTGTGTAACAAGATTGCTAATGATTTTCTGATAACTATTTGACTATTCATGACAAAGGCATGTTTTAATGATGATGAATTTATTATAGGACATAAAATGAATGTAGACGATAACATTGGGTGGAAATCACAATATGGGTGGAAAATGAGCTGCTTGGTGGAGGTCTGCGCTCTCTGAGGCCTTTTCTAGTTGTTACACACTTCCCTGTACATCAATAAACTTGTGGACAGACACAGCTGTCTTTAGTCTTGAAGTGGCTGCCAGAGTACAACAGTCACATGTGGTGTGTTCAGTCACAGCACATGCCAACGTAGACACACGTCAAGTTCTAACTATTGTTCATGGCCGTTACATCTGAAGGTCCCGTGCTGAACATGACACGTATCCTCACCCTTTCATTCTTCTTACACACATTCATATACGTATTTCTACATCCTAAAATGAATCACCTGTTCCGTGTTTTCCTGGAGAAGAACCAAACTTTCATCCACAGTACTGCAGATTTTCCATTTTAATCACAAATCATTCATTTACAAAAACGGGTCGGTCATGAAAATGATCCATCTGACTGAAATGTGAAAAGCATAAAAGCTCATATCAGTGCGTATGTGTGTGTCTGTTTTGAGCTTAGTACGTGTCTCTAAAGCCACCCAGAGGCAGAGCTGCTTCTCTCATGCTGCAGTAATCCATCTACAGTCCATCATCATCATGACAACTCAGAAGTGGTTGTCACGGCTACTTGGGGTCAAGTGCTTGTTACGATGAGGCGTCTGTCCGGCTTGTGACAAGGCCGACTGTCTCAGTCTGATTGCTGCTCTCATCGGGGTGTCTCGTAGTCATGGTGATCGTGTGTTTAGCACCTGGACAGTCTTGCGGCCGTAGTGCCAGTAGCTGTAGCCTGATGCTGCTGTTGTCACCGCTGTAACATACCTGCAGTTTCAAAATTTTAACTTTTAGACATAATATCTTGAGGGAATTGTACCAAAATGTTTTTCAGTGAATGAATGTAATCTTAACAAATACAGCAAAAATAATTGTGTGACTTCTCTGCCCATAAAGAAAAGAAAAAGTTTATTTTAAATATAAATGTGACTAACAACTCTCTTTTGAATAAAAACTAAATTAGGTCATTGTGGCAGCACTACTGGATGTCCTGAGTGAAATAAAATGAGTCACAGCACTTGTACGTGAACAAGCTCCTGAGCAGCGTTTATGTGCTTGACATTTAAGTCAATCAAAGAGACATCATCTGCGGTGATACGAACGCTGGGTAGAAAAGGACATTATTAGAGCAGTGTGTAAAAACAAAAAAAGTGTTTTACCACAAGCACTGCAGCAGACCACTGTCAGTGAACTGGAAGACTGGAGCCGCAAGAGACGCTGCGACCAGAACCAGCTGGATGGCCGTGTTGACCTGAGCAAACATGAAATACATGTCACAATGCAGCCACTCTACCTGACTTCACAGATTAGTCCAAGATGAATTAAATCCTGATGAATATAAAAAGAGCAGCTAAACAAATATTTGTCTTCCAATTTTGGTTAATTTTGATTAATTTCACTCAACAATGTAATATTTTTCCAATAATTGAATTGAACCCATAAACACTTAGAAACAGCACACTGCAAAGAACCACTTAAGCCACTTATCTAGTAACTAATGCAATATACATGAAGATTTATTTCACACTGATATTCTTGAATTTCTCTGCTCTACTCAGTAACATTTAATTTCAAACACAAACCAAACCTAGTGTGTTTGGATACAGACAGTAATGTTCATTTTCCTGTAACTGAATGTTTGCTGAGAAGGGGCTGCAGGTGTTTGAGTACCTCACCTTGCTGAAGAGCGTGGGCTTCAGCTGAGCTGTGGTGTAGCAGGGGTTAAAAAACTTACTGAGCGTAACCTGCAGAAAGAGAAACCGACACCAAGTTCTGTCGTAAGTGACCGTGAATAAACTTGATGTGACATTGTCGCTTGGGGGGGGGGGGCTGAGCTGATACTAAAAAAGTCAAACGAGAATTGTGTATATGATCGTATACTGCTCAGTCTCTCTTCACTTACGTTGACACAAAGCCACTAACTGAGCGGCAAGACCATCATCGCTTCCATGTCCTACATTGTTTATGTTGCACATTGCCCTGTCATAGCAGTTTCACGCAGCAGTTGACGAGACATCGGCAAAGTACTAAATTTTAATAGAAAATTATGTGTCTGATGCAAAAAGTGAGTTGAGTCAAGTAGAGCTGAAACTGTACAATGGAAAAGCTGCTTTAGAGAACAATAAAATGTCTCACCGGTGGAGGAACAGTCTTGTATCTGACCCAGAAGACGGCAGCTATCAAACCAATGTCTCTGAAAATCACTAGTGCCGTCAGAGGAGCTGAAACAAAGGAAAAACATTCATTAAATACAACTAGATGTACAACGTGTGTCGTTCAAAATTGTTTCCCTGTACCTGGTATAAGTTCAGCATAGGTGAGACTAACATATAAAATGCTGATGAGAATTTTATCAGCCAGTGGGTCCAGAGCGCTTCCAAGTGCTGACTTCTGATTGGGCCATGTTCTGGCGATGTAACCATCCAACTGGGTTTAGAAGAAAGAAAAATGAATCATCTTACACATGCAGTTGTGAAAACAACACTGAACCATGACAGAGTTTTAACAGCCTGTCTGACAGTTTTTGAATGTATTAAATTAAAAAAAAAAAGAAAAAAAGATCTTGAAAATAAAAAACATGATCAGGACACCTATACTGTTCTTAAGTCATGGTAGAGTACTTCTTCCAACACGGTTACTCTCCACACTCAATCCATGTCAAAGTTTGTGTAGAATCCATTAAATGGCGCAGCTGTTTCCCATCAATTCACTGTCTTACCAAGTCAGTAGCTCCTGCCAGAGCGAAGAGAACCAGACTGAGGTGAAAGTGCTGCTGGATGATCAGGTGACCCAAGAACGGAGCCAGCAAAATACGACACACACACAGCAGGTTAGGGACGGTCCACGGGTTCTCGTACTGTGAACAGATTACGGACAGATTACACTTCTTCCGTGGGACTTCTCCACCTGTGCATTCACTAATCAAGTTCTTCCAGTTTGTAGTCTTTCCTACCTGTAATCAGTCATTTCTATCTCTCGAGTGTGTTTCTACCTTCATACTGTACTTGTGTTTATATCTCTAGGCACTTGATTACTTCTTCCATGTAGGCCACATTTTGTCGACACACAAGCACATTTACCTGGAGACAGGTTTTGATTACTTCTGCAGCTTTGAGTTCTCCACACAGATGAGGTCCAACTATCAGAAACTCCCTGTACTCACCAGCTCTTTAAACTTGAACAACCCGTGTCCAGGTACCGGACTGGCTTCAATCTGCTCGCCCCCGGCTGGGCTCTCCGGTGTGTTCTTGCTGTTACTGCTGCAAAGCCATCGACTGGACAGAGCAGGTCGGAGATCCAATCCCGACCTCCCTTGACCTCCCCGGTGTGGAGGAACCGGCTGCCACGTAGGTGGTTGGAGGTTAAGCAGTGTGCCGGTCCAGAACCCGGTCCGAATGTCGGTCGCTTTGAGTCTGTGGGTCAACAATCCGCTCGTCGAGATGAACCGGACGCCGAGGGTGACAGGTGTGCGTTTGTGACGCCATGACAGCGGCTCCAGCCAACACGCATCCGCACACGGGGCAGACACAGAACCGCGAAGATCTACTAAGCTGCGGCGCCAAAGCGCTGGAAACCTCTGGAAGCACATCACCATCATCTTCATCATCGTCAAAAGCTCTCCGTCACCGACCTGCCGGCCTCGTGCAGCTCGTTCCCGGTATCATGACGAGGTTTACATTCAAAGCTAACGAACACTCAGCTCCAGTCTGTAAGCTGCCATGTTGCCGTAAAGTGATCCGACAAAGTGTCGTAAACGCTCAAACCAGGAGTTACCCTCATCTCTACTACTCAAACCAGAAGCTTTAAGCGACTGACATGAACATAGGGTAAGTTTGGTAAAGATAAACTGTTAAAAACAGGTAAGTGTATTTCATAAGTATGAAATATCTCTATCTGAAAAAAAAAATTCAACCTAAGTAAATGTGAATATTTTTCACTTTGGCAAAAAGTGGAAAAAAAAAACTAAGCAAAAAAGTATGTTACAAATAATGGACATGTTATAAACCATATTTAAATGATTTCACCTAGCTGACGTATTGCAACATAAAAAGCATCTCTTTGAGGACTCACTGGTCATTGTTTGTATCAGCCACATTGGCATTATCCTGATCTTGGAAAATGAGGGAAAATGAGGACAGTATTGCTGATTCAGGCAGTAATGTTTCAACCCAATTTTATTGACATTGTTTGGTTTCATAAAGCCCATGAGTCTGCTTTCATGAAGCAGCAGACTCTGGTTGTCTTATATATCCTCTTTTATATACAGTCTATTGGTCCTTGTCTGGTGGAGGTAGTCTTGTATTGTGGTTGTGATCAAAGAGTCTGCAGCTGGTACAGTTTGGCTCCTTTTTTCAGTAGGAAACCTTGTTCGTTCAGTGAACTCACCAGACCCTCAAAGTCCATCACCTGGAAGAAGTAAATTGACGATGAAATCAATGATGAAGCAAGGAGAAATGTCACAAAAAACAGAATTCTCTCTCTCATTTCCTAAAAGGTTAAACAGCGACACCTAGTTGTAGCTGAACAGCCAATATTGTACAATTTGGCTTTTTCATTGTCTTGATACAGTATGTACAAAGGAAAATGGGCTATACTGCAAGCAAATTATATCTGTGAAGGTTCTCAGTCATCCAGGCCATCCAGGCAGGCAAATGACACATAACAGGCTGTCGTTTGTCTCCTGCACAGGCCAGAGCTCAAAAATGCTCTCGTGCCACTGTCTATTTCTAAAACGCTGTCATTGCAGCTGTCCAGTGACCTGACTGCCATTGCTGTATTTTCCACATTCATCGAATGAGTGTGTAGCTTGCAGAAAAAAAACAATTCTGTGCCATCCATTGAAGCTCTGCCTTCTGCAGGCTTGAAAGAAGTGAACTGCTGCACAAATGTACAAGAAGGAAGTTACTTCATCATATTGATAATTAATGGGAAAATGCACATTTACTTTGGTCAAGGTTGGTGTTACACTTGAGCACAGGACGTAAGCTCAACTTACCTTTATGTTCTGTTTGTCTGCCACAGATCGAATCGCTCTGAAGGTCAAACTGCCTCTGATTGGTCCTCTGCGCATGTGAGTGCAGTGCATTGACCAATCGTTTTGCAGCACTGCGCTGACTCATACCTGTACCAAGCTGAGAACCGCTCAAAGTCCAGATTGCCCAGACCGTCTGAATATGTATCAACTAGACTGCAAAACACACACACACCCTGTAAATACTTTGCTGCAAAAGTCTGAAGTCATATGGAAAATAACAGGAAGTCTCATGCAAAAAAAAAAAAATTGGTAGTGATGTCTGTGGTGTTACCTGTGTTTCATGATCTCCACCACATCATCAGCATCACTCTTGGTGGCAGTTTCTCTGAGCTCCAGCCTGGCTCTTGCCTGTAAAAAACATACAATGTGATATTGGGACACTTGTGGGACATTTGCTCCTTTTGATGAGCGCTCCAATTTAGCTGTAGCCTGAAACTACATCAGACCTCGGTTAGTCTAATTAAAGACTCCAGTTGTCGAGTGGTGATGGGCGTGCTGTCGGCAGAGTGTGACTGAGATCGCAGCGACAGGTAGAAGTCCTGGAGTGTTTGTGCAGCCTCAGGAGGAGAGAGCGAGGGATGAACATACTGTCGAGCGTAGCTGATGTACTTCCTTAGTAAGCACCCTGGAATGGGATCAACAACTTCACCGGCAGGAATCTGAAAGGGATATAAAGACATACAGAGATTTATTTTCTGGTAGATAGTGTTGATTTGACTCCTTGTGTACACAGGAATTTTGTTAACCTGCAAACATTCAGACAGTGGCATGTCAGTGTGTTCCAATAAGATGGAGGTATCACTGGTTGTCCTGGGTAACTATGGCACTGCTGGTTTTGCCTCTTCCCGCCCTGTTTGCCATGATATGCTCTGACAGCTGGCGGTCGTGTGATTCATCAGGGATGTCCAGGAGGAGAAAGACGACATCGAAGCGAGAGAGTAAGGGCGGAGCCCATTCTGAGGACATGAGTACAAAAACATAACAACCCAAATCTCATGTCCATGCAAACAAGCTAAACAAGCTGATGTTGAGCTCACGGACTGAGACACATTGCCGGTATGATATATCCACTAGGAACAGACTGAATGTTAACTTACTTCAGATTCTCAGCGACAGTCTTGCCTCTGTTGTAATGTCCTCCGATTGGGTTTGCAGCCCGCGACAACTGAGGTTCTGGCGGGCAGAGAGGAAACTATTCCAGCCTTAGCAAGACTCACAGACTGCTGCTCCATGGCTTCTAGCAGAGCCTGCTGTTGATTACCCAACTTATCAAACTCGTCAATGCAGCACAGACCTGAAGAGAGTAAAAAAACAAAACATGCTGATTGAATGAAACTCTGGGTAGAAAAGGATGGCTTATGTTTAAATTTGATGGTCTGCAATGATTCAACTGTCCTTTTGTAAAAAAGAAAATCCAGGATAGACTGCTCAAGAATCAATGAGGATAAAGACCAATGCGATTAATCTACTGTATTTCAGCCTCTCAAATAAATCAGTGTCCATCATAATAATCAGTCAGAACGATCACTCCTACCCTGGTCAGCAAGCACCAACGCTCCAGCCTCCAGAGCATAATCTCCTGTTCCAGGATCTCGTATAAAACTCACTGTTAGTCCTGAGGAAGTTAAACGTTAAGTATTAAATTGGACAAATCTGTGTAAGTGTCCAGAAGATAATCAACAACTGTAATACATTGATGTTGATTAAAGTCGGTGATGCCGCAGTAAATAACAAACAAAGGTGTTGCTGATGACACTGCACAGTACACAAGAATGATTAGCTGGGTCATAAAAATGGTTTGAGGTTAACTAAATGGATTAATGTTCTATTAAAACAAAGAAAATGATGATGGGGCAGTGGGGAGGAGGGCCAAGAAGACACCAAGGTTAAAGACAGTTTACCTGCAGTGCTGGTGCTGTTGCCACACACATAGATTCCTCTGGGAGCCAAATTGCATACTGCCTAAAACCACAGGACATACTGAATATGCCAATAGTCAGATTGTGGAATAGGGCTGTGAGAATACTTCACAGCATCACAATCATTTCTACATTAGAAGCAGGACCAAAACCCAGATTGGCAGAAAAGAATTAAAAACTACTGTAAGCGCAATGTCTGTGAAGGTTCTCAGGTCCTAGTTACATATAACTCAAATGTTTATCAACAGCAGTACATACAACTAGTGCAAGCATGTGAAAATGCAGGCACGAAATATAAGGCACGAAATTGATGTTGGTAAACTCACTGTGTTTGTGTCATTTCAGTGATCCTGGCAGACAAAAATCTCCTGAACATTATCGGCGGAAGCAAAAGGTTGCTCCACATATTTGCTGTAAACGGTCTATTGTGCCCTGTGTTACCTGTAACATCTGACTCTTTCCCATTCCTGGATCTCCAACCATCAGAATGTGTGGGTCTCCTCTGACCGGACACTGTTCTTTCCTGTGTGTTTCTGTCGGCCTCCAAACAGAACCAGTGCCAGGGCAGCTTTCACCAGCTACGAGCATGGTGAGCACAGGATGTTCAATATAACATAATAGACACAATCATTTTTTCACATGATAAAAATACCATGCATTGCCTCACCAGGTGTCCGTAGATGGCAGGACACAAAGAGCTGAAAGATGTAGGGAAGGTAAGTTAGCAGAAGCATTGACAGGTTTCACACATAGTGAGTCCCTGGGACCCACAGGAGGTCATTTAAATGGGTCCTTGGGTGACTCAGTGGGGCCACCTCTAAGAAAGTACAATGAAAGTGAACTTGGTTCCTTAAATATGTGGAGTACTATTTACATTAAGTAAAGTAAATGCATTTCCTTTGTAAGTAATGAGATTAACATGCCAAAATCTTGCATTGTGAATGCAATCGGCATAGCAGAAACAGACAACCCTATCTGTCCCACCCGTAAAATTTCAAATAATCCATTCACAAAATCCTAAAACATGCACTTGTTGTTTGAATTACACTTGTCCTGAGACAAATGTATAGTATTGTTGCAAGAAAATGTGTTCCATGCACCCCCTATAACTGCATTTTTTGCTGGTCTCAACCGCTTGATGACACACTTGCATGTCAAATAAAAACATAGCAAAATCTAATATTTCAAAGAAGTACATCGGTGAGTGATAGGCACCGTAGGTTGATTTATGACATACGATGCTATTAAACAACAGTCCTGTGGTCCTGAGAATGGATTTGTCACAAGCTATGAGCTACAATCAACAGTAATGTGTCCACTCAACCTGTTACTCTAAATCCAAAAGTTGCCAAATGTCAAATCTTATCTGAAATTAAATGAAAAACTATTATTCATTTGAATGTGACTTCACTTGATGGGGAATTATTTCTTAAACATTACAAAAATTTAATTCAATTAATTTTAATGTTCTGTAAACAGAACTGGCCTGATGCCACAATAGACTGCGATTCTCATTCCAGAAAATGTAAAGTAGAGAGAGTAAAGATGTTTGGGGAGATTATTTTAGTGTTTTTGCATATTTACCATAAAAGAGCTGCAATAGAGTTGTAAATATCTTACTGTACTATAAGTCTCAGCAGGTCAGGGCTGTGACTGGATCTCCTGGATGGCATAGAGCTCCTTCAAACTGAATTCCACACCTCCAGAAACGATTTTCAAGTGACCCTCTTGATTCCTGACCTCCTGACTTGGATGCTGACCTAAATATTCACACGTTTAGGAAAGTGCATTCTATTAAACTGTTAATACACAGATGTCTGACTTAAGAAGAATTATGTACCTTTAGCATTACTGACAGAGGTGGCTTCTATGTAGAGGGAGGAACATACATTGATCCTTATTCCCCTCTGGAAGCAACTGTGTAGAAAGAATGATTCGTGATGTTTACACGTGTGTGTGTGTGTGTGTGTGTGTGTGTGTGTGTGTGTGTGAGTGCATACCATCATTTGTAACTCTAACTATCCCCGTCACTGTTACAGTGTCTCCTGGAACGCAGCTGTCACAGAGGTCAGAGGTCAAATGACATTCCACTGTGCGCGGGATTCGTCCAGCTTCCCTCTGCTCCCCGCCCATCAACTCCTGCACCCTAATACATAGAAAAACACGTCTAAACCTGATACTGATCCAAACACAAAAAGGCCACACCAGGACTGTGATGAAACCAAGAAACATTATGAATATGTGGTTGCCACTGAAGACATCTTCATTTTTTATCTTGCTATCTGCTCTGGTTTGATGGCATTGCCCATCAGCCCAAACCTTGGTGCGTACTTGATGATTTGCCAGTCCACAGTGTGTGTAGAGGAGAAGTCCGAATGGCAGTAAAGGAACGACTGCGGCAGTCTGGCTGGACACACTGAGAAAACACACACACACCACACACACACACACACACACACACACACACACACATACATATATATATCTATATAAATAATGTAGTGGTGGTGTATGATTTAACATGTGTGTTCTGTGTACCTTAGTAGGTGTAGTATATTTTCCATGCTGCAATGGTAGAGACAGCGTGTGTGAGCAGCCCAAGCATTTGAATGCCAGCCTGGTACAAAAAGGGCCGAATATTGCTCACTCTGACCACAGTTCCCCTCACACACACCAGCCGTCCAAACACACTGGCACGCAAAGGTCCGCAGTGGAGTTAACGGTTCATAGTTATACAGCCTGTGGAGGGTCACACATATTGTTAAATTCATTTGGTGTCTACAGCTGCTGTACCTAACTGTGAGCATTACCTTGCACTAATGTGAGGGATGTTGATGACCGGTGTAGCTACAGGAAGTTCCTCCTCTTGTAGCTCAGCAGCCTGTTTCTCCAAATCTTTAGTCAACACCTGCAAGCACATAAGCACATTTACAGTCTAGTCTAACAGTAACAAAAGTAACAGTAACAGTGTGTGTGTGTGTGTGTGTGTTTTTGTGTGTGTGTGTGTGTGTGTGTGTGTGTGTGTGTTGTGTGTACCTGGTGAACAGCCACTCCCAGACAGTTGAGGATAATCTCTGGTTGTTCCTGTCAGTTCTGTGGTTAGTTGAGGAAGTGCTTCACTCACTGTACCATCTCCAGTCAAGTCTGCAAAATCCACTAGCACACTGCCTTGACGCTCAATCTCATCCTGTATATAGATAGACAGACAGACAGACAGATTTTAATTTTCTTACAGCAACACTTAACTGTTGAACAAAAATCATTCAACTTGGTATGACAATACAATTTTCTGTGATGCAAGAATTGGCTTTTGGAAATCATGAGCAGCCCTTACCTTGTCATAAAGGTCAATCTTGGAAGCAAAATATTTCTCAAACACTTGAATCTTCTCCACACTGGGTGAGCTCTCTATGAAACCTGCACATAAAGAAGCACAACAAAAGGGGCACATGATCGTTATGTGCAAATAAAGTCACGACTCTACTGTGATCATGTAAAACAGAACTAGAAATACCTTCACTGAAGTAAAGTGGCCATCCTTTGTACGGGCACATTACATCAAGAGTGGTCTGATGGAGGACTGAAGAAGAAGACAGATGATTGGAGAGATGATTTGTTGTGGCGGCATTACTCATTAGTTTGAATATGGACAAAAAAACATCAGAAATATCCATGTCATGGTATTTTTCTCTGTATCAAAAGGTTGTTTACAGGGCTGGAAGTATGACTTCTCTATTCAGAGTTGATAAGCTGCATATTGACAAACGGATCACACCTCTCTGAGCGTTGGTGGGTTTGGTTTGCTGTTTGCTGTCCACCCCTCCTCTGTATGAACCTCTTCCACCTGCTGATCCTCCACGCCATGGTCTGCTCCTCCATCCTCCACTGCCGCCTCTCCAACCTCCACCACCCCCACCTCTCCATTCTCCACCCCCACCTCTCCATCCTCCCACCACCCGCACCTCTCCATTCCTCCACCCCCCCCAACTCTCCCCCTCCACGAACCCCCTGTAGATTGTCCTCCACTCATTCCTTTCCTGAGAGAATCAAGAACATTGGGACAACACACACAACACACACACACACACACACACACACACACACACACCACACACACACACACACACACAGTGTGAGTGTGTGAGATAGATTTTTGCTGCCAGCATCAGCCTTAACTGGCTGCAAGCAAATGCAACAAATGTAAACCAGTTAAATACACGTTATTTTGGAACTAAACACCCGACTACCTAAAAATAAACACGTTGGTCTGAGATGTGATAAATTACCTTAAAGCATACGGACGTTAATGGGGTTGTTTTGCATGTTTGCTAGCGTTAGCTTAGTAAACTCACGTCTGATATTAGCACAGAAAGTGTTCCGAAACACGTCGAATGAGATGACAACAGTAACACACACCTAAATCATACGGGCAATAAGGACAAAAGTTGGAATCGGTAGATATTGTCCAAATTCAAAGTTCCCTCTGTCAGTAGCGGAGGTGTGCGTCTCTTCTTCATTGGTGGTTTAATGGCGCTTGACAAACAGCTTCCACGTAAATTACCGCCACCTTCTGGACTGGAGTGTGAAACAGCATATAAATGGACAGAAAGCTGGATGGACGGATGGACGGATGGACAGACAGACAGACAGACAGACAGACAGACAGACAGACAGACAGACAGATAGATAGATAGTTACTATACATTTTGAAAATAAACATATAACTCAGTGTAATTACATGGACCCTCACAGACAACAACGACGACGCCTGAACTGCTTGTTGCACCATATAACTTTGACACAGAAATAATTGCTCCTTAATCAAGTTTTGCTCAGCTTTGTACACGATGTTGGACGTCTAGCAGGATGATTCACTAGTGATCGTTTGTTTGTCTGGCTCGCGAAATGGAGTCTAAGCTCTAGGCTCTTCTACCTATTAAAATAGGAGAAAGAAATTCTGAAAGAATTGAGAATGGAAATAAATAAATTGTACATTTTTTACAGTGTATTTTGTGAAATTAATTAAAATTTGAGAATATACAAACCATCTTTGCATACTAAAGACAGTTTGTGATTTCCACAATTTCTGAGTGGAAAAATGAGCAGAATGCCGATGATGGAGTTGCAGCAGTACTAAGACAAGTTTTATTCTCAGTCACTATTGCTTGAAGTAAACATAAAAACAGCGGTAACCTCAACACAGCAGCTTTAAATCTTCTGTGTCTTACTGCAGAATGATGATGCAGACAGACTGACAGGTATGAAGGCTCATCACCCAAATATTCCTCTGTGCCACAGAGCTCATTAAAAGAGCAGCACTGTTAACCTGTACCTGTGGCTCATTCATTATCATGAACACTAACTTTAGTTTCCATGAATAAATCAGTTCTTTGAGAAATCGTTTCATGTCACAGACTCCCCACCTTTCCCTCTCCAACGGCTTAGAGGCGCAGCAGCTTGTTTTAGCTAAATCATGGATGAAGACTATTCCTCTCTTTGTGTGTTGAGCGTGCTGGATATGGGCAATGCCTGAGTGTGATGGTGTGAAGTTGGCGGAAGTGAGGCAGATGGCATTATGTATAATCTGAAATTAGTTTGTGTTTGTTTGTGGTTACAGCTTTGAGCTGCCGTCCAGCTCCTACGGGTGCTTTCAGCTACCAACAGTAATGTATTGTTTATGAAAGGGGGCCTCAGGCAAGAACAGAATGATGGATTGAACCTTTCTGTTGCTGTTCTTCAGATCTGTCTTCAAAGAAATAGACTGTCCTTTTGAGTGTGTTAGTGTTGAGATGTGTAATTCCTCAGGAGCCTTTTAACAGTTAAATCAAAGAGGAGAGAAGAAAATTCTTTCCATCTCAAACTATGTGTATGATGAAGCATATTTTAGTCAAACTTCTAGGTTGTTTTTTAAAGCACCCGCATGTTTAAATGTTCTGCCTGACAACACAAATTGCTGGTCATCAGAATATTTCCTTTTTTCAATGTAAATTAGAGGCTGATAAGAAATATATAAGAAATATGATTGACTGCTGCTTTAATGGTGGAAAAATATCTTTTCCCATCTCCTGTCACTGCAGAAGAATTTATTAAGGTCAGGACAGTAATGCTCAGAATGAGCTGCTTCAAATAACCTTAGAGAATCTGTAAGCTAGTCTGACGAGTGTTTCCTGTACAGTGATGTCTCTTGTTTTACAACAACAACAACAACAACAACAACAACAACAACAACAACAACAACAACAACAACAACAACAACAACAACAACAACAACAACAACAACAACAACAACAACACAAAATCTTGTTGTGGATTTCTAAACAGATACTGTATGTAAGAAGTGTAGACGTCCAGTGCGGTGTTCCCTCTATTCACCAGCTGGGGGCGACATATGTATTGGCAAAAAGGAATGTGATTGTTGTACAGTTAAATGGATCAACAGACCTTTAAAACAGAAGTCCAATATTCTGTTGGCTGTATTGTCTTTTAAAATTTTAAAGTGTGTTTTGTTAGCCTCAAAAATAAACATCTGCATCGAATCATTAACTGGATAAAAGGTCAATAAATGTTTAAGAGGCACATTCACTGAAAACTATAAAGTACCGTTCATCAGACAATTGTGAAGTCTGAGGCCATGTCCGAACATACGAAATCGATCTTTTTTTCCTCCGTCTTCCTCACCATATCAAGAATATTTGCATCCCAATGGATGCATTGTACCGGCAAACGCCTCGGCAGGTGGAGTTCATATTCCAGGCCTGTATGTGGCGCTTCAAATTCAACAAAAATGGAGAAATAGTGGAGCAGCACTTGTCTGCAGAGGAAACAGAATAATTCAAAGTGCAATTTTTGGAAAATGATCAGCGGCCATTGCCTGAAGTAAACAAATAAAAACACTGAGAACCAGACAAAAACGATACATCGCGGCAAGATTTGCCGCTAAGCTATGCAGACAGACCCACACAAGTATAAACACTCACGGCTTTGTACTTGCAGCACGAACACAAGCAAGTAGACCGACATTGTTTGGTTTTCCAGGGTACACTTTTTTTAATTTCTTTTTCATTATATACATTCATCAGCCATGCAATGTTACAATAAACTCCTGGTGCATGCTACCTACATAAACTGTAAATGTCCGCCACTGGGGAAGAGGTCAAAGGCTGGATGTCAAGGGGTGGGTCAATGACTCAAGATGGAAAGCATGTGGATTCACCATCCACATGGGACGTCGAATTCAGATTTTTTGACCTGAGGTTTCAATAAAGTGCATTTATAGCCCATGGATACAGGATCCATTTGGACGATTGTGTGCCAAATCGTATGTTTATACAAACAAGTGTCTCCATGTGGACATGGCCTAATAACAAGGGGGACAAAGGACTTTCCCGGTCTGCCTGTGGAGCAGCTGGGACAGCAGTTTGAGGCTCAACATGATCCTATGCCATGTGAAGGCAGAGTGCAGAGAGTGGGTGTTGTTGTCCATGATTACTCTAAATGTGAACAGTGGATTTAGCTGTGGGTGCTCACAGGTACTTGGAGGGTGTGACTCTCAAAGGCCAGCCTATGCACACTGCTTTTGAAATAGGTGCCTGTCTCAGAAAAGCCTTATTTCAGCAGACAACCTCGCAAAATCACTCACCTGTTTCCTGTACCCTGCTGTAATCCTTTGACATGCGTAAAATATAGTCTATATATGAAACCAGAAATGTACGTGTAAAAAAAAAAAATTAAAAAGCATTTAATCTTTGCCACCTTAGTTACTTACATCCATAACCACTCATCATCTATTTCAGCGGCTGTACAGTACATTACCTCTGGGGGGCAGAATGACTCCACACAAGTATTCAGAATCAACAGGGAAATTTTTCTTTTTCCATTTGCCTATTCTGTCTATTATTCCTCTTGCTCTTTCTCTCTTGCTCAGTCGTGTGGTGAACTAACAGTCACAAGCATCACATGTTATCAGTTCCATCAACGAGCTACATAAGACCTGAGCAGCCATGCCTACAGTGCCTCCAATGCACCTTTAATTATCTCTGTATTTCTTTCTTTCTCTCTCATACCACTTTTGACTTTCTCGCCGTCTTTCGATTTGTCTCCTTTTATTCTTCCACTACCATTGTCCTTTTGCGGTTCAGCAAGCCTATCCTACCTTTCAAAATTGTTGACTGTTCTTTACTTCCTTTAAAACCCTCATCTTTCTTCATTCCCACTTCATCTCGTCCCTGGTTTATTGTCTTTCTCTGTGTCAAGCATTAGAAAAGTTTTTTTTTTTTTTTTTAAATAAATTAACAAGGGTGACAAGGCATCATCAGATGAGACAAGAATAGTCAAATACAACCAGAGTCATATTAGTCATATTAGCACATTTGTAAAAGTGAAGTGTATTTCTAGTCATGCTTGAATACACCGGTGATTATAAGCTGAAAACTTGATGGAAGGAAAAGCTCAATCAATCCAAAGTGTACAAATTTATTGACTAACAATTTCTAATTTGTTTGAGTTGCACATACAGAACATGTATAATCTGTAGGCCCTGAGTGAGTGACATATTAGGTCCTGTTCTTGCTAACCTAAAGTAATCTGATCATCAATTTTGTTTTCAATTTCACTCTATTTGTTGGGGATGCAGATTCACAAACATTCATCTCACAGCCCACTCAGGGGTGGATGGTGCTTCTTTGGCTTGGACAGTGGTGGGGGCCACCTGCAAGCTTCAGAGGAGAAGTACTGTTTTCACATTCTTTGTGGCTGCACTAACTCGAGACACACAATTAGGGTGAATGGTGAATCATTTATTCCCCAGAACTGTTATTTTTATGAAACAAACGTGATTTGAAGTATATGAGTGTATACTTATAATGGTTTTCCTCTTTGTATAGTTGGTCTCTGTCACATTTTCCAAACAATAAAATCTGTACTTTATGGCAAGTCAAGCCATGTTTGGCACTGACAGTCTGTGGTTGGCACTGCTGCTCACCAAACTCGTGGTTTCCGGTGGATAAAAACTTTGGCCAGAGCATGGAAGCAGAATGCTCTGCATGTGTGTTTTGCAGCAACAACAGGTGGTACAACACTCGCTGGCATTTGGAGAGCTGTGCTGCAGGGCAGGTTTTTACAGGCTTCTGCAGTGTACTGACTTTCTTAGGTTGGCAGTTTGTCCCAGTTTTCTACTGTGAGATGTTTGAAATGAGAGCAGGATGAACAAACAGAGAGAGCAGTGGCAGGGTTGGATTTAAGCAAAACCTTCAGTACTGGTTTGCAGCCAGCATCATGCTCCTTTAGCCCAAAGTCCTCTCTGCTCTCCACTAAAAGGACTCTTGTACTATGGGTCAGTAAACAAAATGGATTATGGGCTGGAAACAGTCTCGTCATTGCAGGATTACCTTTTTCCCACAAATTGCTTTGGGTGTCTGAAAGAGTTTCAGTCCTTATGTTGAACTTGATTCTCAGTTTCAAAACTATGACGCTAAACCAAAACCTTTCTGTGAAATGTAAATGCCAGTGTTGTTAATAAAGCATAAGTTCTATCACTTGTGTACTGGAGACCATGTAGCAAGCACATGAGATGACAGAGCACATACTTTTATTTTTTTGAAAAAAAGAACATACATGCAACACAAACAAATTTAAAAAAAGGGAAATGACCAGAGTGATGCAGTTAAGTTGTACTATTTATGCAATCTTCATGCAAATGTGATGAGTTGACATTCCAGTGGTCGGGTCATCATGTTCAACATCATGTCAGCAGTTGGATTTTTTTTATCTGGAGAATATATGCTTTTATTATTTAACTCCTCCACTCCTCCAAAATATAGATGTAGATGTATGATCTACTATTTGTCAGGACACCTTGAGATTCACCCACACATTTTTTAGTTCCTCCTCTGTCCCTGTGGTTCAGTAGCAGCCCCACATGCTTAGAAGGAACAGAAAAATGAGTTTTCTAATATACCAACAAGGTAGTACCTGCTGTAAGCCTGTTACTCAGCACTGAGCCTGACAATATCATATTCTCCTGGAACTGACGAGTGAAAGAGGAAACAAACAAATAAATCTCATGTTACAAGATATAAAGTACTTTTCACCAAAAAATGCACAATAACCTTCCTGAATAAAACTGAGCACTTTGTCACATAATGTTTGACTTTTCAAACTTTCATACCAGGAATAGAGCTGTGACCTTGTTAAACTGAGGATAATAATTAGATTTCACTGCCTGGCGCCCTCTCTCTCTTTAAAAATCTCAAGACAGACTTTCAGAATCCTCTGAGGTCGGCTTTATTTAAACTCCCATGGCAGTAGAGGAGCCTCCAACAGCGAAACATTCAGAAATCCTATAGTTGGCTCCTTGGGTAGCTGCAAAACTGAGTTGTAGAAATGAACAAAGCAGTTTGTCTTCCCTCTGGTGTATCGCTCATTACCACTGTGCACCTTTAACATTTGCTCTCTCACTGAAACCTGACATCATGTTTAATAGATGTGTTATGTCCATGTGTTATATGTGTTATGTTATGACCCAAACAGCTTCTTCTTGGTAAGGACATCATCAGATTACAACCAACAATTCCAGGTTGTTGTAACGATTGTAGGTTGCATATATTCCACCCATGAGAAGAGAGGATTGTTCCTTTTTCAGCAGTTTGATAGGAAAACAACCTTCAGGTGTCACAGCATCCAACAACCCTCAAATACAAAAGTCAGATGTACAGTTGAGGTACAATTGGAGCACCAGGCCCATTCAGTGTCTACAGTTGGTACTATATGTATTTAGTGGTGGCCCACACTTTAAAGGTGCTCTTACTTTAACTTTCACGACAGCTGACAGCTTCAGAAGAGTAGGATGGAAAGGCCATAACCTCTCGAATACTCCCCAGCTGAGCAGCACTCTGACCTTGGTCACTTTTAGACAGTAATTAATTAAACCACATGAGTCCACTTTCTGTTGGCCTCAATCCTGTGTGTGTGTGTGTGAATGAGGAGGATCTTGGATGAAAGCATTTTGAGAAAAAGTGGGCACATGTGTGAGAGTGCTGGTTCAGACTGAGTGATATATGGAGATGTCAGAGGACAGCAGGGCTCCATCAGACAACTAGCCCCCCCTACACACACACACACACACACACACACACACACACACACACACACACACACACACACACACACACACACACACTCGGTCAGCCACGAGCAGCAGGAGGTTAAAGTCTTAATCACGGACATTCCCTCTTGAAACGTCCTTCCATATGTTACACTTGCTCTAATCATCATTTTCCACCTTGTCATCACTTTTGCAACATGGTCTTGGGTGAATATGTAAAGAAAATTACTTCTTTGTGTGTGTTGTATAGTATCACACCAATGAAAAAAATGCAAGAACTGTCAAATAAATTAAAGTGGGATCTTGGAGGATGTCATTACTCCAGCAGCAACAATGAGAAATAACACACCAGTGTTTATTGTGATTAACTGGTCAGTTTGTCTATGGACAATCTACGCTATTTTCTGATTGTGTGTGTGTATATGTATGCACACACATTGTTTCTGTCTTTCAAGAAGACATGCAGCTGTATCTGGAAATACTTTTGTGGATGCGTGGAACATCTGATTACTGTAGTGCCCTGAAGCAGGAGGTTACATTGCAGTGTAGGGACAGCTGTTTAATATGCACAGACACAGCTTTGCTCAATTTAATATATGAACTACCACATTCTGGCATCTGTAATTTATTGAAATTTATGAAAGCAAGTGTGCTTTTGTTGTTCTTCTTGTTGTTCGCAGGCCTCCTTTTGTTCCGTCACTTCTGTGGCTGCTGGAAATCAAAGACATGAACTGACAATATAATTAAGAAGAAATGATGTAAAATGTTTTTAAGTAAACTGCAATGAGGAATGAAATGCAATACAATTTGTCAGGCCTGAAGCGTTACATATGAAATAATTGCTCTGTCAAATCATTGCTTAAATGTCCTCATTTTTACTGTGTTATGCACATAGGTCTGTGACATTCAGTCCCTTATTAATCAAGTTGTTAAGTTAATGGATAATTATTTTGTAATCAGCTAATAATTTTAAATGAATATTTTAAAAATCATAATGATCTGATTGAAGTTGGAGTTCTTTTCTGTTTTTCTTTGGTCTTCTATGAATAGTCAAGTCAACCCAGTTGCCAGAGTGAAACCTTAACAAAGTATGCTTTTGCAGCAGCTGCACATGATTTTATGCTGATTATGCGAAAGTGGCCTGGGTGTGATTTTTAAAAAATGGCCTTGCGATGTTCAGACTGTCATGAAAAAAACAGATATGGTCACATATGGGCAAAAAAGTCAGATTTGGACCACTACTTTTTCTTGCAGTGTGAACAAAGCCAAATTTCAAACATTTCTGCAATTGAGATAGAAAAGGAGGCATCTGCCAAGCGCTGCACACGCTGGGGCCAGTTATCAGCGGGTGTTGGATGTGATGCCTCTGAAGATAAATCTAGCAAGATTTGTTTTGAGGATTTATGTTATAGGATGCAGCATTAGTCCAACAACCTGTGGAGAGTTTATTAAATTCAAAGTTATTCTAGATACACGTCCGACAACACATTTTTAAACGTGTCCCATAGATGAGCAGACCTCATTTTCAACAGATCATTTGGAACATAATTTTATTAAAGTAAATATGTGCCAGGGTGACTTAAAGGAATGTTTTATAATGATTTGCTGTGGTTTAATTTAAAAAATCTATTTTAGCATGTTTTAGTGCTTTTTGATTTTAATTTCCATTAACAGTGGAGCCTGGGAATGTCACACCTCTACCACTAATGGTACCACTCTACCATTAGCATCTTACAACAGGTGCAGCACGTAAGGGCTAATTAGTTGTTCAGTTGGTGCAACACAGACAGAAAAGTGGGACGACAGTCACCAGAGAGCGCCAGAATGGCTGGCTGAAGAGCTGCGATGCCAACATTCGAGTGATGAGGAGAGAGACTGAGAAGCCAGAGTAGATACCAGCTGAGAAGTCAGCCGTAAGGGGACAGTGCTCGAAACTGTAGCAATCGTCTGCCAATGTTCACTGGGATCTGGGTGATAAGTTGCTGAACTGTGACCCGGAAAAACTGTGTGTCAACAAAAAACTAGGAAGGTCCTAGAGTTACGTGAATGCACTACTTACCTAGTACTCCTCTTGTCAGGCGAGGAACGGTCTGAGAAACAACGCGAGCGGCAGACGGTCACGACAATGTGCTGGCAGACGTGGACCTGTGATGGGCAGGGGGAGTCTGCCGAGTAGTATTCATCTTGTTAGAGCTCTCTGATGTGTTTTAGCACTTTTAAACATTATTTTATTGTAATAAAGATAAATATTTTATGCTGTAGGCTGTTATCTAGTTGTTTTAACTCTACTACCTAGGTGGTGTTATTAGATTATTAATGTTTTAATTGGCTTTTTATAGTTTTTTTTTTTAAAGATTTTTAATAACGAACAATTAATACTAGAATCTCTGTTTAAAAAATACAGGCCACAAATTCCCGTAAAATGGGTCATTTTACTGGAATGACAATTCTCGAAAATCTCTAATTTACTGCAAACTACAAGCATGGAGAGGGGGTTGTTCTACTTTAGAGCAATTTCTAAATAAAATGCACTACATTTCAATGCATTGTTTTCCATTTCCCATCTATTTTACATATCAAGTGCACACATTATTATTGACCTGTTTTACACCAGGTGTTTTACTCCAGCAAGTGTGTGTTTGTATGCGTGCACGTGTGTGTGATAAGGTGTGATTTTAAGTGAAGGTTGGCCAGCTGTCAGAGCGGGGAAATGTGGCAAGACAGATGAGGGGATCATGGGTTCAAGCCCTGGGCTGCACACAAGTCTGATAGATGGGTGAAGACTGATTTAAAATGTCTGGGTTATTGATGGTTGCCTGCTGGCACTAAAAATACATCACAGCAATGACCTGGACACCCACAAACATATATGTACAGTATATGCATTGTGTGTGTGTGTATTTTGAACCTCCCCCATTTATATGTTTGAGATATATCAACACCTTAGTTTTCCAGTACTTTCAATGCATCTGCTGCTGTCTTTACAAGCTCAGATATGACAGATGTTTAATTATTAAATGATTGTTTTTCTTGCACTTAGTTCCACAGAGAGTTACAGTGATCGTATGCCAGCTGATATTGTGAAAGGTGAAAAATACTCTCAAGGCTGGTCGCTCGATGATGGCATAAGACACTTTTACTCATTGTCTTCATTCCAGGAATACTGTTATTTGCAGTTCTGTATAAGAGGCACAGAGATGCAATGACTGGTCCAATTTTTTGTGCCTCTCGCCAGTACACACTGGGGAGGCATTATTCTGCTTTGGTCTAAATAAGTTGGGGTGGAATAAATATAGATGCTCATGTGATTACGTGATTGTTGTGAAATTTATAGAACAGTGTTGATATAGACAAACTGCAACTGTCAGTTTTTTGTGGGCTGTTTAAAGTCATTATTGAACCACACTGCAGGTTCTAGTCGTGACTTTGTCATAGTGTATTAATTTATAAGCAAGTAGCGGATGAAATGTGACATATTCTAGATTCTAAGGTAGACGCTTACACAGATACACACACAGAAAATAAATTAATGTCTTGTTAAGGTAAAAAAAATGTTGAATTAGTGAAGCTGTTTAACCTTGTCAGCTGCTGGCTGACACGGTTAAACAGTTTAACACACGGAAATGTCTTTGCGTGTGTATGTGAGAGGGATAGAGGTAGGGACAAGGTCACTTTGAGGTGCTATTATGGTCCTGTCTTCTCAGGACACACAAACATACACAATCACACACACACAGCCTCAGACAAGCACAGACTGTACACAAACTTGCTTAAAATGTAATCTCATTCTCTCTCACACACACTCACACACAGGGACCATAGGTTAGCTGCTGAACTGTAGAAAGGTTCAGTGAACTCTGACTGTTAATAACAAGAGTCCACATCAGATTTCACTTCCTGTGCAGCTCTTTGCCCTTCTGCTGTCACTTCTGCTGTCTTCCCTTTCTGACTTGTTTTTCTCTGTGCACTGCTCACAGCCCCCATCTGCATTATTTTATCCACTGCATGTCTCACTATAGCCCAATGCTGAGAGCTTTAAAACTGTAAAATAAACTAACTTGTCAAATAGCAACTGGGGGTCAGTGCTTTTAGAAATGCAAAATGTATTTTTTGCGTTGTGAATAACCTATAATTTTGCAAAAAAAAGCATGGTTCATTACAATCCTTTCAACACTGGGTCAATTTTTGAAGAAAAATATTAGATAGATACAAATAAAAAATAAACAGAAATATTGAATTATAATTTATCAGCACATTATATCAGCAAAGATTTATTTTTTTTTAATTTAAGTAAAACCTAAGAACTGATGTGTCTGACTTGATGGCTTATTGAGTTATTGGTAGTAAAGTGGGTCAAAGTGTCGCGTCTGAGAAAGCCAATTAGATTCCTCCTCCTTCCTCTGAGATCCGTCTGTAATTATCAACTTTTTTATAACTCCAATCTTAATGATATAGCCAACGGTGTCTTTTTGTCAGGATTTCTGTCTGGTTTGATATCTCTGTTTTATGAGAAGGTTCCATCTCTGATCACAACACTCATACCTTATTTGCTGCCTGTCTGCACTCAAATTGTAAAGCTCTCTCAAACTAGTATTGTCATATTTTGCATATTCCATCAGATGAGTATGACAAACCCATTCTCATCCTAGGTTGCTGATTCATTCTCCCAAGTTTTGAGTCCTCTAACGTTTTTTTTCCACAACACGGTTCCAGCGCTGCTCAACTCAACTAGGCACGGCTCTGACTTTTCTGCCTTTCCACTGGCGATAGTAGCTGGTACCAGGTACTTCTTTTAGTCGCACCGGCGTCCAGTTACAAGGGAGCCGAGCTGGTACTTAACATGTGGCGTCACAGAGTGCTGGTCTCTGATTGGTCACTACAGACAGAGGGCCATCCCAGTCGATAGCAATTCAGTTCTTTATTCCTCATCACGTTCTCATTTAACATGACTCATGTGCGCAAAACGCACACTGTGGAGTGTTAATGAAGCATTTTTGGCCGGTTAGAATGTTTGTTATTAGCAGAGCAGAGTTCCATGTCAGGGATTGTGTCCCTCGGCATCTGTTCTATCTCGCTCTGCCTGTTACAAAAATACACAAACAGTCGCAACTTCACCATCTCCTTTATGTTCTACTTTGGTTATGTCACAGTCAAAAAAAACACTTTCACGGCAGTTTCGTGCAGTTGGCGCTGTGACATCAGAACCCATATTGAAGAGGAATGGAAATGCACCTGATTGTAACCAAACCAAGTAGAGCCAAGCTGAGCTGGAACTGTGAAGTGGAAAAGTGCCAGAAGTGATGCTGGTGAGCCGTGTTTGGTGTCTCCTTTTCCCCGGATCAGTCAACTTATCCAGACCCATCATGGATGACTTGGTTAAATCTGTAAATCTCACACCACAGTGAAACAGTCGACTCACACAGTAGCTGTATCAACTGACATGGGTTAGATGAGAAGTCAGTGAATCTATACACTGAGCTGGATTTTGCTCCTTTAATCTTAGCTTATTGTATTTGACCAGCTGGGATATGACAGTGTTTTATATCAATGCACAAAGTATGAGAGTCAGCAGACTGCCCTTGATAGATGCTGCTAAATGTACCAAAGTGCGTAAATATATGTCTGTGTCTTCATGAGACGCTTCCTGTTACACTTCGATGTCAATAGTGTCACATTAGCTATATCATAAAATGTACCTTTTAAAAACACTTAAATGGGTAGTGGGCCTTGATGTAGTTGGATCACATATCAGACATGAGATGTTGTCCTCCAGGCTTGTAGCGTTCAGATCTCAGGAGCAGAGAAATGTGTTTTATCTGAAGCCTGTGATTGACTGGGCTACCACTTACGTACCTCGCCCCTTGCCCAGTGTCACCTTGGAATGTCTCCAGCTCCCTGCAAAAGACATAAGTGTCAGGAAATGGGCTGGATGGATGGTCCATATGTGTCAGGTTTATATGCTGAGATGGATTTCAAGCAGCAGATGAAGTAGGGAAAGGGAGAGAGTTTTTCAAAACAATGTTAACAAAGTTTACATACTCCCCTACACGTTGTGAACTGACCTCTCAATTGCCAGAAACAGAAGTAAATATGCCAAAGATATGCTGCTGGCAGGCTGAATAACATCCCACATGAGTGATGACTGTAAATGGCCTTTGACATCTGCAAAACAAACAACAGAATGATTTGGATGTGGATCAGGAACTCTGAGTCACCCCAAAAGGGTCTTCTCTCGAGTCTCAAAACAGTATTTTTCCCATTTCCAAATCAGATTAAACTGAATTTAGTTATCTTTGATGTTCATTCATTTGATGTACATTGAAAACCATCTTTCATTCAAACCTGTATGCGATTTAGCATATTGAATATGAACGCTGTGTCTCATCTCTTTACCAGCTGCAGCCCCCTGAGGGAGAAACATCCTGCTGCAGTAGATACATGCTGTTGGCCATCAGAGAAGATGAAGATGAAGGTGCTGCTCTTTAGAACCTCACTGTTGGTAATGAAAGACAGGAAGTGTTGACCTTTCCTTGAACATATTTTCCTGCCGTGAAAGTCTGAAAAAAAAAAGAATTTTAGAAAATAAGCAATGATTTGAGCATCAGCTGTCTTCCAGCCTATTTCTGCCGAACAGCATCAAGGTGCTTTGACAGTCCTCAGCTCAAACTTGAGCCAGAAGCTCTTTGGCACTGATATAAGACATTACACAGTGATAGATGTCCGTGTGGCTCAGTGCTGTTAAAGGAAGAGACTGAGAGATTATTCACTGCATGATAATGACAGTACAGGCGTGTGAATGCCAATGGCTCTTGATAGACTGCCAGGCAGAGCAGTCTGTGTGTGTGTGTGTGTGTGTGTGTGTGTGTGTGTTTATGTGCATGTGTATGTGTGTGTGTTTGTGTGTGTGTGTGCGTGTGTTGGCGATTAGACGATTTACCAGCCAGAATGAAAGCGACCAAAGGTGTTGGAAGTGAGTCTGGCTGCACTTGAACATGATTTGGAGCTCATTCAGACTCAATTTGCAGCAGAGCCATTGGCAGAGCCCAACAGGGAAAAGGCCGACTAACACAAGATGACAGATGAAAGGCAGGAGAGCAGCAGACTGAAAGACAAAGAGACGAAAAGAGAACTTGCATACTGAATTGCAAAACTAACACAGGCACAAAAGAGCATTTTTATTTGAATGAACTGAACCTATTAGTTTTTCCACTGAGTATGAACAGTGACATTAATGTTATGTTGACAGACATGATGAGGTTAAATTATGATAAATTCAATATATAATAACTATACAAAGTTTCAATGGACATAAAGGAGATGCTCTGGGGGACAATGCACTTGACCATCAGGGCTGATATCTCTGCATATTACATCTGGACTTAAGGAGCATGCGGCCTGACCTCAAAATGAATGGTTTGTATTATTTATAAACATTTTAAACACACCAGCTAGACTAAAACTCTTATGATATTTAGTCGACTAAAAGGTTTCAGACAACCAAAATATGACTAAAAGTAAATGGTGTGTTATTCAATGGACTAAAACTAAATCCGAAGTTGCTCTCAGAATTAACTTTGACATCTACTCACTACTCACTATTTTCTTAGCCTGTGATTCCAGTAGTAGTAGTAGTAGTTGCTTCGTTTGTGTAATGTGCCATGACTTAAGACAGAAAAGCTCAGAGGAGCTCATTAAAAAAATTCAAGAAATGGCAACGGTATGGTTCGTTTTTGGGATGATGAACTTTCTGTTTTAGTATTAGGAGTGAACTTTCTGCACTGTAGATTGATCAGTAACACATGAGAATCCTAGTTTTGCAGTTTCATGTTTTCAAGTTTCGTATGAAACACATATAAAGCTTCCCTGCTGTTTATGTGTGTGCACACAAAGGATGAAACATGGTAAACAACATTTTTTGTCTTGACCAACAGGTTACTTGCTTGAGTTCCCTTTCTTTCCATCTCTTTGTCTCCCTCTACATTACTCATTAAGACTACCGGTAATGCATGTAATCATTTGTTCGTTGTCCCATTATCACCAAATCTGTTCATAACTTTTTATTGTTACTTTTTACTGTTATTTTGATAATAGACAAATAGACAGATAAACGCCAGCAAAAATAAAACTTCCTTAGCGGGGGTAATGAACACGAAAACATGAAACATGACACATGACACATGAGGTCAATGGAGTAAACTGTGGAACTCACCATATATTAAAGTAATATGACTGTCCACTTTGTGTATGGTCCAGAGTGTTATTGGGTCATTTGATGTTGCTCATGTCACACTTACAATCGTTTTCTTGATAACTGTAATCTTGACTTTAAAATAGCTAATTATAACAGAACAGAACATTTTTGGACATATATTTGGAAATTTTTCATCTCTAAGTCAACTAACCTGTCTTATTCAGTCTGTAAATCTGTAACAGACTCAGCCTGTAATCTGTGAATTTAGCTCACACATTTGATGGACATGCTGATATTCCTGATTATTACAGAACCTAGACAATGAGCACAATATTAACATCATATTTCAACAGTGAGGAACTGGTTAGGCATCTAGATTAATCATTTAGAAACTGTCCTTGGTTATTAAACTGTAAATATACTATTTCCTTTGACTGGAGGTGTCTCAACGTTGACAGCAAGGAACATAATATCGTGTACAGGACATATGCATGCTTTGATATGGTTACTTCCATGTTGTCATTTCGATAAACTGTGTGTGTAAATGTGTTTTGTGTATCCCTGATAGCAGCTGTTAAATCAAAGTGTCTGAACTGTCAAGCCCCCAACAATATACAAGCTTGGACAACAAAACCCTGCATGGGTGTGTGTGTTAAGTGGTGATAAAACCCAGGTAGGCAGCTGCAGAGGGCTGCTTCCTGCCTTTCACAGACTTCAACACCCTGCTGCCGTCATGGCGAGCTTCACAGACAGACACGATCTCAGGCACATACAGCGATCCTAATTGCCGTCTCTCTCCTACTGGGTGAGAAAATAGGCTACCTGAAGGCATCTCTTGCGTTTCCTCCCACATCTTTTGCTTCTTGTCTCCATGCACATCATTCCTCCTTTTCTGATTTATTATTTGGCTTCGCCACTCTTTTCAAGTGCGCCGTCATATTATTTCCTGCCTGAGGTTAGTCCGGCAGAAGTTACATTGAACAAATGTACAAATTTGATGAAAAACCATTGAAGAGCAACAAACTGTCACCCCTACCCTACCTTGTAAAAACTACATGTGAAAAGCTGACGATGCTTTATCTAACACTAACTAGCATTATTGTGACTAGCATATATGTGAAGCATTGTGTAATAAAATTAGATTTTATGTAGAAAATATATTATATTATATATTATATTTAATAATATATAATATAATATATGTATTATTTAGCATTATATATAATAACAATGTGCAGTTATATTATTATTATTATTATTATTATTATCAGTAGCAGTTATCAATATTATCGTTTCATATATATATGTAAGTGCAGATAGTGGGTTAGCTTGCTGACTTCGGTGCAGAAGGTTGCCGGTTCAAATCCTGGCAAGACCCAGGTAGGTGACTAGCAGTGCCGTGAATCAGAATAGTAAGTGTCTACTAGTAAGTGAACCTCCAGGAATATCTGGAAAATGGCCCCAGGCAACAAAAGTATAGCATAGACAAGGACCCAGAGGGACTATCATCATGCGTGGCATGTACCATCGGCAAATAGAGGAAGTGGCTGATATCGAGAAAACATATATGGACAGCACAAGAACAAGCCCTGAACACCAGAGCAATAGAGGTCGGAGTCTACCACACAAGACAAGACCCCAGGTGTAGGCTGTGTAGAGAAGCCCCTGAGACAGTCCAGCACATCACAGCAGGGTGTAAGATGCTGGTAGGCAAGGCATACATGGAATGGCATAACCAGGTAGCAGGCAGTAGTAGTGGTGACAGAGAACAAACAGGCCAAGATTCTACAGATCCAGACCGACAAAAGGTGGTGGATAAACACCGGAAGACAGTGGTGGTGATAGATGATAGATGTAGCAATCCCCAGTGATAGAAGGAAGAAGGAACACGAGCAAGCTTGAGAAATACCAAGGGCTGAAAGAGGAGATTGAGAGAATGTGGGGTGTGAAGGGAACAGTGGTACCAGCGATGATTGGGACACTAGGGGCAGTGACCCCCAAGCTGGGAGAATGACGAGATCGAGAGAATGTGGGGTGTGAAGGAAAGCTTGGGAGAATGGCTGTCGAAGAACTTACTATAAATGTATCAAAATGGCAGTTAATAGGTGAAGAGGAGTGAAGGAGAAGGTGGATACAAGACTTTGGTATCATTATATATATAACTTTGCTTAGTTTAGACACACAGACATCACCCCTTCAAACAAACACTGTCAACAGGGAAGACAGAAAGGAGGGATAAGGGAAAACTGAAGGGAAGACAATAGACAGGGCGATGACAAGGATACTGTCAGTGTTAGTTGTTGAGATGAATGTAAGTACGTGTTAAACGACAAAGAGGGATAGAGAAAGAAAATGACACAGCAAAAAAAATCATAGTGATGATTTCATCACTGTCAGCAGGACAGAGCGAAGAGTAAAATGCAGAGGGAGTTACATGCATTCGAGACAGCATCCGTTTTCTACTCTAACAGCAGCAAATACACCGTTTCGGCTCTGTGGAAGAGGAAGACAATAACACGTCAGAGAGATCTAACTTGTTTGCCCTCCAAACAACATCACTTCAGACAAAAACATGAGGGCAGACAAATTTCCCGGTAGCCTGAAGTCTTTTGTTCGGTTATCATCACAACAGCAGTAACATGAGTTAAATATCTGTGTCTAAACAAGGAGGGGGTTCGTTACTGCGAACCACCTCATCCTAGACGGTGAAATACTTGTTCTTTGTCAGTATGGACAGACCGGAGACCCAAAGAGCAGCATTGATGTTGACAGCTAATATTATACACAACAAGGAAATGCCCATTGACGTCCATTGACTCAACCTTTCAGCAGCTTCTTCATCGGCCGGCAGGACACAGACGTGTCTGCAGAACACGTCTGCCACATACTCGCGAATTAGCTAATTAGGGTTTTTCTGTGGAGATAATCTGAGGCTGGAGAGCATCCAAACTCACAGAATGGCACCTGGGGTCTCATTTATGAAGGCATGCACGCCTGGGTGGGCTGGTGATTTATAAAGGGAACATCGCTTACAGGTGTGCAGCCACATGGTGTTATAAAACATTTTTTGGGCTACTTGAGACCCCTGGCGTATGAGAAGGCCCTCTCCGACAGTACACAGACTGTCACCTCTCACTGCCACATTTGGGATTCAGAGGTTTGTCATGTCTGGGCACAAGATGACACTACCCAGATTAGCAATTTGTGTTCATTAACATTCTGTTATTTATGTTTTTTTCTGATTTGTCGAAAAATGCCATTTCAGTGTCAGTGTTTACGGTAGGCCAGCTACTTGGAGCCATTATGGTCTATTTAACCTGTGCGCCATTATTTTAATGAGAGTTGTTAGTGGACATTGACAAAGATGGGAAGAGAAAGAGAGAGAGAGCAAAAGCATAGCTAACCACACAGCCACATATTTCTTCACCCTTAATAACTTAGGTGTTTTTTCTGACATAGAAAAAAATTAAAACTGTTCATCCATTATTTTCAATCATATAATTGGATTGGATTTAATCCCCCACACCCATATATACTCCTCATCATCTTCCTCTTCCTTAGCGTACACGCTAAGGTAATTGATTTGAATTCAACTCAGTTTAATAAACACAATAAAGCAAGAAAAGAGAACAGGAAATGTCGTTAAAATATGGTCATCTTGTGTTTACCCATTTGTCTAAGATGTATATCATTTAAACTATTTGCTGTGAAGTCACATTTAACATTTATCCTGTAGTCAGTCCTGCATCGTGCATCATGAGCTGAGGTCTTGTTTCATCTTTATCTAAAATGACGAGTCTGACAACCACATGGGTCAAACATGTTTTCCTGAAGATGTAGGACATGGAGTCAGTGTTTGCCAATGAAGCCATGTGCCTTGATTTAGACAGGAATGAAGGTGACAAACAACTGCAAAACAGAAAATACAAGACTAAAGACATTTGCAGTCCTTTTACTTTTTGTCTCTTCTGTTTCCTGTTCCTGGGAAAAGAGACTGAAACTCTGTGGTTTTCAGTTTTATGTCAAATTTCATTGAAAACAAGAGGAGGGAGTCACTGTGGGTTTCTGTTCCAAGTATTAATGTGTGCCCGTGAGAAGTAAGGTGCCGTAGGTTAGCAATGGCACAGTGTGTCCAGAAAACCTCTGCACCCTGAATCATCCGTCTGTACTACGACAGTCCTTCTGATTGACTTCAGAGGTGAGGTTGGCACGTGTGTCAATGCGCATGTGCTCTTTCAAATAACTTTGTAGGTGACTGCTCACACTGCGAGTGTGAAAATCACTCTGCCTGTGTATGACCTATTTTTTTTTCCTGTTTGTCAGGCGGCACAGCAGCAATCAAACTGGTTTAAAACCTGCCTCTGATTTGACAGACACTTTTCTACCATTGGGTGGCTCTATCGTTCTCTCTCCCAGTTATTCACTTTTATTCACATTTATCTCTGTCTCCATCCACCTCTCACCTCTTCTACATCAGCCTGTCTGTATCAGTCTTCTCCACTTGACTTTATGTAGCCAACTTCAATTTCAGTCTTCATGTCAGATAATGTCATCACCATCTGTCATTTTTCTTTAAACATGTTTACAAAATGCTGTGAAATAACATGGATACATGCATGAACTCCTTTTTTGGTCCCATATTTTCACACCTAGACTTAAATTTAGATTTGTTATCTGCTATCTTGTGATATCTAAGTGTTAATGTGTCAGTGTGGCTGAATATACTGTAGGTAGCCTTGTAAACAGAATATTTTAAGAAAGTTGCATTCTGCTCTTGCTGCCTTATTCCTCTATCATCACTCAAGAAAATTCAATATGGTGAACTTGTGGCCTCTCCTCAGTAAAGATGACAAATTTATGGATAATGCAAAAAATGATCTCGGATTATTGAGTGTCATAAGATGCAATTAAATCGCCATTTCATGGCAATATGATACTGTATCGATATCTTGGACAATTGTACAATATTTGCACATATGGTCCACGCAATATGATTTTGACATGACTTGATATAAATGCCTGTGATGAATATGTGACGATATCATAAACCAATCTACATAATGATCACATTTCACAAAAGAACCATACTACTCTTTAACTCCTGGCAGTGGGTAAAAAGCTTGTCCTCAAAGTAAAGGACATATGACTTTCATGACAGTCTGTAGGTCCGTCCAGTTTAGAGTGAATGCAATTGCAGTATTATTGTAACTATACTCTCTACTCTCTCTACTTCTTAAGAGCAGAACTTGGTTTGTGGTCGTATTTGTGCCTCCTCTCCCATCTTTCCCCCATTTGGAAAATATGAGTCAGGAGCAGTAGGAGTTCATTATCTATGCTAAAACAACTCTAAAATTAGTCTGTCACAAGGGCTGAAATAAAGAGAAGAAGATTGTGATGAATGAGGGGGAAAGAAATCTGAGGAAAAAGGAGTGGTGGGAGAATAATAATGCTGCGATGAAATAAAGGCTGACTGGGAAGATGGAGTGACTTTGCAGCAGGTGTCTCGAGGATTTGTGAGGAAAAAAAAGAATTAACTAATGTATGGAAAGTGTTTTCTTCCAATGTATGGTCCTGCCTAATTCCCTGATGAGTATGGATATGGAAGGGTGGGTGGAGAGGGACGAGGTAGGTAAAAGAGGGTCACAAAACCTGTTGTGTTTTGAGGGGGGTGGGGGGCGTTGGGGAGGGTGGGGTGAAAGAAGGAGAGAAGAGATGTGGCAGTAATTGGAAGTCAGTCTTGGCACTATGACAAATTAACCTTTTCTAATCACATGTTTGGAGGAGAAGAGATGAATGGGAGAACAACAATAGAAGAAGAAGAAGAAGAAGAAGAAGCCAGGGAAATAAAATAATGGAATTAGGGAGCTAAAGATGAGAGAGGAAGAGAGAGAGGGAGGTGGCAATAAACAGCTTTCAGCTTAACAACATAACAAATGAGTTAGTGCAGCTGAGATTAAATCTAACTGATTGACTACATCAGACAAACTGTCCCATTGATTTTGTCCCAATCAATCTCTCTGATAGACAGGCTGCTGGTGGAACAGCCTCTGATGCTCTCTGAACACAAAACAAGCCATTAATTTACCTTTAGTAAAACATATGTAATTCACTTAGCTTCATATAGTCACGTTGACAGGCTTTGATTAAGTGGCATCATTTCAATTAGAATTCTGTACAATTCTATTATGGCTTCTATACTAAGAAATGCACTTTGAAACACCCCAAATGAACCTTGATAGAGAGGTAAATTACAGAGAATAAAACAATGGGTGATAAAACCGAGACCAATAAGACTTGGTCATCATAAAGACATGGTTTTACGTTAAGCACATTATATTTGTCTAAATGTGTACTTAGATGTAGATCAGATCACATCTGATGACCAATTAATGCTTGATGGCCATTTCAAAGGGTTCACATTGTTTTCTTTTTCTTGCCACTGTACTTGTGAAATTCAGCCATTTAGATGAATGTGACAGGGCAATGGAAACAGAAATAGGGAAGAAAAAAAGGGAATTTAATTCTGTTTCCTTTTTTTTATTAAAGGTTAACATTAAGAGCAACCACCAACAAAAAACAGATCTGAAGACTGTGGTTAAGCTGTCATGACACATGAATTTATGTCTCTGCTCAGACCATAAAGGCCGGGGGGTAAGTACAGGACATGACAACAAGACATTAACGCCGCTGTCTGTCGTATAAGCAACTGCTTTATGTTTTGCGATTTGCATCCACATCGGGTCTTAAAACCGTTTGAAGTTAATTAGCTCTCACTCCTCTTAACGCACAGGACAATGGTTAGTTCACCTTCAGCACTACATTACCAATATAGGGTTGATCACTAGTACTGTCATATGTACACAAGTCCTACATTTTAACTCGCACAGCTATTGACTTCATTAAGCACAAAAACACTCACTGTTACAAGCTGTACCTTATCAATGCATAGTCAGCGAATTATTTATTTAATTATTGTCAGCTGCATTGGAAATCAATCCAAAGAGAGGTAATAAGGGCACCGCCCAATCCAAGAGTGAAAGATGCTGATCTATCCTCTCATTACATGCTGAATTTGCCCCTTGAGCCAGAAACATAGGAATGGAAATTGTTCCAATCGCAGGTTTGTCTTCTGAGCATTAGAGATGAAACAAAACTGACATGTTGGCAGCGTCTAATGTCGTTCAGCCTTCCATGTGCACTGGAGGATTGGAATCAATAAATGCATGATTGATGTCATGAGGGACTGACAGATAACAGAATGTCAACAGCAGATTCCATAATATAATACATGTCAGAAACATTTGAACTATTTGAACTGTTGTTTGAATTTTTTTTTTCCTGCATCCACTTTCTTTTCTTCTTTTTTCCACTTCACTCCATTATCCTGCACTGCTTTGGTTTCATTACGAAACTGAGATTAAAGGGTGGGTTATTTGGAGACTTGATTAGAAAAAGTGGAAAGTTTTGTGTCCTAATAGCAAAGTTCCCCTCTGTTTTGTCTCTCCCAACAACAGGACTAATGGATTCCCTCAATGTGCTGATTTCAGCAGAAAGCTGTAAGGACTGGTGTGTGTGTGTGTGTGTGTGCTTAAGTGCCAGTGCTTTCCTACATATACATCACTTCTTGTTGGAGTTTGTGTTGTGTGTGTTTATGAGTCTGCTTCATCCTCACGGATGATCCTGATGCGTGTTTGTGTGTGTTTTGGTTGACACAGATCCAGATATAGCAGCATGAAATGGCAACACTTTGTTCCATAATGGAAGAAACCACATTGTTGTTTAATAATACATGCATGTTACCGTCACCTCTCTCATTTTGTCAGAGACAGATGACAAACGGCAAAACAGGCAGTGAAAGGGTCGGCAAGGGAAGAAACGCCGCTGAGCTACTCAGAGAGAACTGCTGACACTTAAGATCTGCAGGTGGACCAAAAGAAGCCTTTTATGAATCTCTGTGTCCTTATTTAGTTTCCTTCTCCATCATATCTCTTTGTGTTATTTATAAAAAGCCCAAGGTGGAGTCTTTTATTTGACCACATATCTTCTCTACAGACATGAAAAGGAACTTTATCATTAAGTTTGGTTTTCTACAACATTTTTCAGCAATTGACACATTTATTGATATAATTAGAAAAAGAGAAAATCTTGACTAAATTACATGTGAATATTAAAGGTGAACTATGTATTATTTTAAAAAAAAAGAATATGTCCACAGTGCGTTTAGAGGGGCGCGGAATGAAAGTGTAGCTTTTCCTGAAAAAAATTATATGAAGTGTGAATTAATTATTTTTTGATGGCTCCGTCAGTGTGTTTATGTTTACATGTCTAAACCAATAGTGATTGGTGCATTGTGAGTTTCCAGATACGGTCTCTGTGCTCGGCACAGAAGGTCTGTAAGTTCCTTCAGCAGCAGCTTCACAGCCCCGGAGTTTTCTCTTCAATCGGTAAGAAGCTAACTCGCTAACTAACTAAGCTAATGTTACTTGTCGGCCAAATCCCTCTTCAACAACATCACTTGTTTTCAGTATATGACGTTGATCCTACATATGACGTTACTGGTCGTGAACCATCCACCTCCACACCCAGTAAACGGAGGAAACGGAGGCGGCTCAACCCTCCTGTCCTGTCCAGTGTTGATGCTTCACTTTCACCACTGCGGTGAGTGTCTATATACAGTATTCTAGCTATTTGTGTTCTCACAAGGCTCAGATGACCAGGAGCATATGGCAAGTTTCGTCAGATGTTTGTGAAATCATCACACAAATCAGAGAATTCTAAGCAGGCAGGATGAAAAAAAATGAATGATATCAGGCTTGAATGAATGATATAGGTGTCTGTTATAGATCTGTCTCTAACTGATAATGGATAGCAGAGCTAATGTTAAATACTGTTTTGAAATGTATTGATTAGTTGACGAGAAGAGCCAGCTGAGGTGGCTCAGGCATCTGTATCGGATGCCCCCTGGACGCCTCCCGAGGGAGGTATTCCAGACATGTCCCACTGGGAGGAGACCCCAGGGAAGACCCAGGACACACTGGAGTCACTTTGTCACTCGGCTGGCCTGGGAACGCCTTCGGGCCCTCCCGAAAGAGCTGGAGGAGGTGTCTGGGGAAAGGGAAGTCTGGGCCCAGACCCGGATAAGTGGTAGAAATTGGATGGACGATTAGTTGAAAATTGTAGTTATCCTGTAAGATTCATCACTTGACTTGGATGGTGCAGACTGATTGCTTGACGCAATTGGCAACCCAGCTGCTGTATTTTTTTTTTGGGGTGTTGCATTTTCAATGCAACCCCACTAGATGTCGGTATACCAATTTTGACATAATTCATCTTTAACTATTTTGAAATCACTTAATGTGATATGTTTTTTACAGGAAAACGTGAAAATGTGTTGTCTAATTGAAGTTTATTAAAAATTGACATTTTCTGGTTCCTTTGCTTCTGTAATGACAGAATATCTTTGTTTTGTGCACAAAATAAAATATTGAAGGGGTCTTGATTTTGCTCCTTTCTTTGTTTTGTATGATTTTACATTTTGCAGTATTTTCTTGCAATTGTTGGGCAGGACGTGCATCAAAGCTCTCCATTCCTCAAAAGTCAATTTTTGCAGCCAAAGTTATTTTAAGGAATTAACACAAAGGCTATACAACCTGGAGAATTAGTGAGATTTTGGAACATCTGTTGAAAATGACATTCATGAAAGAATCAGTTTCTTTACCACTTAACCTGGATGTGGGAAACTGGAGCCTGTCCCAGATGATGTTTGGGGTACAGCCTAAACTCACTGGCAGTCAATCTTAAGGCTGACATGTCCTAAAATGCAGTACCTTGAGTATACTCTCGCAAGTACAAGATTATGCAAACTGCCAAAACCTAGAAGCTACATGATGAGGGCTTCAGCTACAGTGGATATAAAAAGTACACAGCCCTGTTAAAATCCAAAGTTTTTGTGATGTAAAAAATTAGATAATAATTTGTCATTTTAGAATTATGTGTACAACTCTATTGAAAAAAAAGATATACTTTAGGAAAATAAGTAAAAATAAAATGAATAAATAAATAATGTGGTTGCATAAGTGTACACACCCTTTCATATCTAGGATGTGTTCAGAATTAACCAGTCACACACAAAGTTAAATAGGGCTGCCATCTTTTACAGGGACTCACATAAATCCCACATATGATTTCCAAGGCATTACATATACCATGGAACACAGTTGAGAGTATATTTGACAATAATCAATGTATTCTTCATTTGTTTGGACTGTGGTAAGAGTAAACCTTTTTCTGAAAGATAAACAAGCCCAGCTACATTTTGCAAAAACATGTTAAGTCTCCCAGCATCTGGGAAAATGTGTTATGTTCTGATGAAACAAAGATTTTGGCGTTAATTCCAGAAGGTGTGTTTGGCTTAAACACAACACTGCACATCACCAAATCATCATGCCCTGGGGTTGTTTTTCTTCCGCAGGAACTGGGTATTATGAACAGTTACAAATACCAGTCGATGATGGCTCAAAACCTTCAGGCCTATGGTGGAAAAGTGAATATGAAGAGGAATTTCATCTTTTAGCACAATACCCAATGCATACTGTACATCCACCAGAAGAAGATTATAGTTTTGAAATTGCCCAGCCCTGAATCTGATCAAAAGTCTGTGGAGTGATCTTACAAGGGCTGTGCACCGGAGATGCCCTTTCAATCTTTCTTTCAATCAAAAATCAAATAAAAAAAAACATGCCATGCCAAAACATGGCATGTACAACCTGTGTTGACTTTTTATATCCACTGTAAAGCAAAAACAAACAAAACAAAGTTTATGCCATACAACACCTGTTGGATACTCTACACAGGTACCAAGTATTTACAAAAAACAAAAAACAAAAACAACCAAACACAAGAAAAAAATCATGAATGAGCCTAAAAACAGGAAATCTTCTGTTTTTCAAAAGTATAAAAGGATAAAAGGACAATCTGGTCTTCAACATATTCTCTGTGTCTGTCAAAGTTTACTGACAAATGAAGTGTCTACAGCTTTGGTAATGTATAGTTGATGTACTAAATCACCTGGTCACAACCATCGCACATAACCCCTGGCACTTAAAGGGGACAGACATAGTTTCCGAGTTATTATCGATAACATTTTGCATTCACAGTTTCAAGAGGGCTCAGACATTTATATTTCATCCCACAGAGATGCACAGCTGAGAAACCAAGTAAGTGGTAGAGAAAGAGAGGTGGACATGCATTCATAATTCAACACAAAGACACTTGGCTAAAGTAAGAGAAGTGGGAAGGGAAAGGGGCAGAAAAACAGAAGGACTTGCATCTATATTTCATCAACCGGACATACACAGTGTTAATAAAACAGGGAAACAGTAGAGAAAGGAGCAGCAGCTGATAACTGATAACTCTTGGGGACATCAATAAAAAGCTATGAGGGACACTTTATAGCAGGAGAAGTGAAACAGAGCGAGGCATACATCCATATTTTAGCAGAAGGAGGTGACTGAAATAGCTGCTAACAGGTGGGTATCATTATAAGACACATCGGGGCCACTTACAATGATAGAGAGAGAGCGTGTGTGCACTTTGGTGAGGCAGAGGCATATCTAAAAGTTGATAACTGCCTTTATGAATATAGACACATTGACGGAGATATTTATAGAAAGACATTAGACTGTAGACCAGGTCTCTGTTGACAGTTTAAGACATCCATTTACTGCTTCGCATGGCATTGTTTGGCACTTTGCATAGCTTTAAAACGATAGATCGAGCATACACAACAAATTTTGTGAGTTACACACACAAGTGTAAGTTTATTCTTTTACTTATACTTATTTACCATATATGATACTACACTATGTATACTTATACACCAGCTTGTGTCATATACTATACTACACTATGTATACTTATACACCAGCTTGTGCATATGACCCGACAAGTGTGGGATTCAACCCTGTCTTTCTAAAACAAATTTCATAGTCTTTTCAGTGTTTTTCAATCACTTGAGCACAATTTTGAGAACAATCTCTTTAATGCACTAAGCACGTTCACAAATCCAAAGAGCAATGTAACCTACAGCAAAATGTATCATTGTAACCATACAAACACACAAAAAGCAAACTTTTTAAATTTAATTGATGACATAGGACATACAAAATAGGATATCACAAATGGCCATCACTAATAACAGCAGTAACAAAAAGAGAGGTTGAGGTAGTGAATGAATGAGTGTATGTGTCTGTGTATCAGCGGAAATGAATGGGTACGAATAAAGGACTAAATACAGCATATAAACGTCATAATATTAATAGAGCCAGTAGCAGCAACAATAAAATGAATGAACATAGAGAAAACTCATAAAATCAAAAGAAATAAAAGGATAGTACATGTGCGCATACCACACCTAAATAAATGAAATCAAAATTATATTGAGTTGAAGTGACAGTACATATACGCAGATGTTAAAAAAGCAACCCTGACAATCGCAGAGACGAGGCCATGCATGGCCGCGCCTCAGAAAGTAGTGGCAGGATCCTGTACAGAGTGGTCAGATGGGGTATATGTTTGTTTTAGTTGTACATTGCTTCCCTCTTCGCTTTTGTTCTGTTTTTGATTGGACTGATTTTATATAGATTGATTAATCCAGACCCTTATAGGATCACATCGGCCATCTGGACAAAACGCAGATAAACACTGGTCTCACATGTCTGTTTATTAAATTGAAAACTTATTTTTTTGGTAGTTCTGATAACGGTATATGCGTATTCTACAAAGTTAGTAAATAAGTTAGTTTCATACATACAGTACTTGGGGTGCTATTTAGATGATGTAAAGTGCAAAGCACCAAGTGTGCAGAGCATGGACTAAAAGAATTGTCTGATGTTGTCAAAGAAAATAAATGACAATTAATTAGCATATTTTTATTTCATTACATTTTGGGTATGGAGGTTACATGCCTGTGCTCATGCCAAAATGTCCAGATAACAGATGCAACAATAAACAAAATTAGGTCTAGATTAGATTGCCCTCCATCCTGCCTCTGTCACTGTGGTTGATGGTCAACTAGAATTGCCCACATGTTTGTAGATACTGGCCTTTGTCTTTGCTGTCCTCCTTGCCCACACCTCAATTTCTCTCTCCACCTCTCACGCTCTCTCTTCCTACAGTTCTTCTTCACACTGCTCTCAGAATCAAAATACTGCTCCTTCTGACTCCAGTGTGGCGAGCAGAGGGCAGCGGTTGAGAAGGGTAGGGGCTAGCAACAACACCCACCTGGGGGTACTTCAACCCCAAGAATGTATCTACTTTGTTCAGAAGAAATATGACACAGTAAAACATCACACAGGTTCGACACAGACCACAACACAAGAGACAAATGGATTTTGACGGAGCAGTTGAGTAAAAAGGGGGGTACAACTAAAACACCCTGAAAATGCACACCGGTGTTGAAGATGGAGAGATTTTTCAGTTACTCTGCACAGTCCTTTAACACACAACCAGGTATGTTGTCTAGACCAGCTGTGTCCTGAGCGTTAACTCTGGAAACAGATCTCTTCTGAATGACTGGTGAGATGTCACTATCACAGGTCTGTGTTCATTGTTAAATGGTTTTCCAAAACCAATTCATACAACTGCTGTTCACAATGTATAAACAAACCATTTAGGCACATAAAAAGCACAGCAACATCAGTGTTGCTGTCATTGTTCACGTGTGAAACAGTTGCTCTGAGCATCTCATCTGTGGATAGGTTTCCCATGGATGTTTCATTCAAACTTGTGTCTAATGACAGATGAGGTGTGTACCTAACAGAGGCTGAAGGACAAGACAAAATAATATTTGACAACCTGCAATTAGGATGTTCTGCTCTACAAATCCACAACATATTACCTTCAATGTTTCACAGCTGAGTTCTATATGCCACAGATGCAATGTTCACACCAGCTCACTTGACCCAGCTCTTCGCTGAGTCGAATTGCAGAGAAACATTCAGCCCTTCACGTAGCACTCCAGATACTAATGCATTGTTATTAACCATGGTTGAGCACACAGAAGTGCAAGAGGGAACACACGTAAAATAGAATTAAGGCATTTTCTGTTAAATGACAGACCTGCTCTTGCTCTCGCTCTCTTGGCACACACATACACACGATCCTAAATCCTTTGGAACAAGAGATTGTCAAATCTAGTGCATTGTGGATGCAGGAATTGATGAATAGTTGTGTACCATGTAGCGAAGCATCTTTTTCTGTGAAAGTTAAGGCTCAGTTTGTATGTCTGTGTCCTACATGCTTCAATTTTGCAGGTGTCTGTTTCAGTGTTTACAGTGTGTGCATATTTGATGTGCATCAATGAGAGGAAATGAGCCCTGCTGCCAGGGCAATGAGCCGCTGTAAAGAGATAAACCATATTCATTGGACACCAAGTCTGTGTGTGTGTGTGTGTGTGTGTGTGTGTGTGTGCACGCACACATATTTGAGTCCTCCTCATGTTTCTATGCCCCTTGGACTGAAATCATCACAGAAGTGCACACTTGTCACTGTGTGTGCTAACAACGTAATTTGTTGGCCTGGCATTTCAATTCACCACTGCTAGATTGCTGTGGGCCTGTCCATTCTCTGCTGTTAGCCACCACTGCTGATGTGAGAGGGAGAAAGGAAAGCCTCGCCATCCGACAGGACTCACAGCTCAAGGGGATTTAATATGGAGACAAAAATATGATGCAGTTTTTTTACTTAACAAATTGTCTTTCCACTCATTTTTGGACTTTTCCATCCACACTTTAGTCTCCTCTGTCAGAATGACTGGAAACACTTGATGGTTTAAATAATTTGGACAAAATATTCTACTACTACACCATGTATAGTCAGTTATTAATCCCGATTACCTCGAGTTAAGCCGGTGCTGCTTTTTGAAAATGTTTATTTATGAAACTATTTAAAACAAGGTCAAAT
>NW_027615305.1:0-50682 GCF_965212315.1 Lampetra planeri | reverse complement strand
GGGAGGTTGAAGGAAAACGGAGGAGATGTGGCGCTAGGTGCTAGATCACGTCCACCTCTTTCACCTCCTCATCGGCAATCAAAACGTCCTCAGCCAAGGGCAACTTCATGATGGTTCTGAACACTGCCTCCTCAAGGTTTTGTTTCTCTGGTCCAAGCCTCCGTTCACCACTCGCCTCCCCCTCCCCCCCCATCCACCCGGTCCCTCGCCCGGCTACCCGCGGTGCCCAGGAGATGCCATCAGGAGGTCGTGGGTTCCATCCCGACCCCGACGATGCCTGCTGCTGTATATTTGGAGTTTGCGGTGTCTCTCTCTCTCTCATCATCATCACGGTGGCTACGAGATGTTAACTACCTCGCCTGGTATACAGGAGGTCCGTGGGTTCGATCCCGACCCTGACGATGCCTGCTGCTGTATATTTGGAGTGTGCAGTGTCTCTCTCTCTCTCTCTCATCATCATCACGGTGGCTAGGAGATGTTAACTACCTCGCCTGGTATACAGGAGGTCCGTGGGTTCGATCCCGACCCTGACGATGCCTGCTGCTGTATATTTGGAGTGTGCAGTGTCTCTCTCTCTCATCATCATCACGGTGGCTAGGAGATGTTAACTACCTTGCCTGGTATGCAGGAGGTCGTCGTATGGTCGCGTCGATTATCCTCAAGACTCCTCCAGTGTTTTCCCTCCACGTGCAATTCGTGAGCCAGTTTCCTTTTCATCTCTGCCCTTATCAAGTCATCCTTCCACGTGCGGACCTTTGTCTTAATTCTAAGTTGATCACTCTTCAGGTACAGGTTAGATGCAGCATCCTTCTGCAGCGGTACATTTCGAGCGCCAATATCTTATCTGGTCAGAATGGAGGATTACACCTAAGGCCCGTTTGAGTTGCGTAGCTCTTTATCGCGAGGCGATAAGCTTGACGAAGCGGCTTATCATCACGTGGAAATTTACAGCAGCCAAACGCTCCGAACGCACGTCCATTCTAAAATGTGGAAGGGAAAAACCGGAGGACCCGGGACAAAACAATCCACGCGACCATTGGGGGAGGAGAGAGAGAGAGAGACGCCAACGCCAAATATACAGCAGCAGACGTCAGGGTCGGGATCGCTACCCGCGACCTCCTTTATACCGGGCGAGGTAGTCAACGTCTCGTAGCCACCGTGGTGATGATGATGAGAGAGAGAGACGCCAACGCCAAATATACAGCAGCAGGCGTCAGGGTCGGGATCGCTACCCGCGACCTCCTGTATACCGGGCGAGGTAGTTCACATCTCCTAGCCACCGTGATGAGGATGATGAGAGAGAGAGACGCAAACTCCAAATATACAGCAGCAGCAGGCGTCAGGGTCGGGATCGCTACCCGCGACCTCCTGTATACCGGGCAAGGTAGTCAACGTCTCGTAGCCACGGCGACAGTCAACGTAAGCAGCGAGGATGAAGAGTAGTGGGCGAGGGGCGGGCACCGAGAGAGACTCAACAACACATCCCGAATCTCGAAGATTAACTCTCGGTCGCGGAACGGATCGAGAGAAACCTCCTCCGTCTCCACCACGGTTCGCTCCACCGAAAACTACCCCCCCCCACCCGCCCCGCCCCCCGCTGCCTCATCCTTCTCTTTCAAAACCTCTTGCACCACCAACTCAACCACCACCATCTCAACCACCACCAACCACCAAGGCAACAACCTCCTTCATCTCACACCACCACCACCAAGTCCCACACCTCCTCCCGTGAACGCCGCCATATGCACACATCCACCACCACCTTTCCTCTTCTGTCGCCACCCCTTCACCTCGACCCACCACCATCACCACCATCACCACCATCACCACCTCCACCTCCTCCGTGGCTCAGGTGAGCTGGTGAGGAGCTTCGAGCATCTCCATGAGGAAGGTGTCGATGGGCGTGTCTCCGATGAGCTTGAAGAAGAAGAGGTGCTCCAGGCACTTGAGGCCAATGGAGCGCAGAGCCGGCAGCCGCAGCAGCAGCTTCGCAAACCTGCAACACACACGCACACGTTCACACGTGTACAGACACACACACACACACACGTGTGTATACACAGACACGCACACGTTTACACGTGTGTGTACAGACACACACACACACGTGTGTATACACAGACACGCACACACACGTGTGTATACACAAACACACACACATTTACATGTGTGTATACACACACACACGCACACGTGTGTGTGTGTATACACAGACACGCACGCACACACGTGTGTATACACAGACACGCACGCACACACGTGTGTATACACAGACACGCACGCACACGTGTGTATACACAGACACACACACATTTACATGTGTGTATACAGACAGACACACACGCACACACGTGTGTGTGTGTGTATACACAGACACACACACATTTACATGTGTGTATACAGACAGACACACACGCACACACGTGTGTGTGTGTATACACAGACACGCACGCACACACGTGTGTATACACAGACACGCACTCGCACTCGTGTGTACAGACAAACACACACACACACACATTTACACGTGTATACAGACAGACACACACACACGTGTGTACAGAAACACTCACAAGTGTGTATACACACACACACACACGCGTATACACAGACACGCACACACACACGTGTGTATACACAGACACGCACACACACCCACACGTGCACACACACACAAACACAAACACGTGCAGTGTGTCATAAACATCGCCACTGGTGAGACAACGGGAGTCGGGTAAGGTGCTGCTGGCCACGCTACATCGCGTGACGCCTTCAGCTGCGCTTCTGTGGCCGTCTGGAACGCTCTTCCTTTGCAACATTAGGAATCCGCTGGGAGCTACGCTGCACTTTTAAATCATCGTCGAGAATGACAAACTCATTTCTTTCCAACGGCTTGGATGACATTGGTCGCGAAAGCAGGAATCCCATGCCCGTTGGTTCTTTCGGTAAATTCACGTAGGTATAAAATAAAATAGATGACGACGTTACGTCACACCTGATGACGGTTTGCTTGTGTTGCGATCGAAACGTCGTCATCCATTAGATTTTTTCTACCTACGTGACTTTACCGAAAGAACACACACAATCCAAGACAAGAATCAAAGTCTCGGGCGAAGCCTTGGTAGTAAACCTAGTCAATAATAATAATAATAATGACGATGATGATGATAAAAAAAACAAATAGGGGATATAGCTTTAGAGCGAGTGGTAGGTTACCTGCCAGGCTGGTCGGGGTATTTCTGCTTGCAGTAGGCCTCCAGCGAGGCGTACACCTTCTCCCGAAGAGCCTCCACCTCTCCCGGGCTCGACAATCCCTTGGCGTCTACGCGCACCGGACCAGTCGAGGGGCAGGGGGGGGGGGGGGACCGTGAGCGATTGTGAGGGCGAGCGAAGGCCGGTGAAGGCCCGTCGAGGACTCTAAGGACTGCGACGAGAGAGGGTTATAGGGTCTGTGATTGTCCCGTGAGGAATTGGACTGAAGGACTGTGAAGGACTCATCTTCTTGGTTCTTTCGGTCAAGACATCACGTAGAATGGAAATAATAAAATAATAAAAATAAAACATAGTAAAATAATTCTCACGACGACGCTGTCTTTCCGACAGACCTGTTCTTCACCTGAGGACGGCTGCTTGCGTTGTGGCCGAAACGTCGTGAGAATTGTATTTTATTATGTTTTATTTTTATTATTTTATTATTTCCCTTCTACGTGACTTTACCGAAAGAACCAAGAAGATGAATCCCTGCAATCACGAAAGCTTTAAATCGAGATGTGAAGGACTGTCAAGGACTTTCAAGGACTGTGCGGGTGCATGAAGGCCCGTGAAAGCCTGTGAAGGACAGAGTGAATGAAAGCCTGTGAAGGACAGAGTGAATGAAAGCCTGTGAACGACATTGAAGGAATGTAAAGGACTGTGCAGGGCCTGTGAATTATGTGAAGGATTTCGATTTAAAGCTTTCGCGACTGCAGGGATTCATCTTCTTGGTTCTTTCGGTAAAGTCACGTAGAAGGGAAATAATAAAATAAAATAATAAAAATAAAACATAATAAAATAATTCTCACGACGTTTTGGCCACAACGCAAGCAGCCGACCTCAGGTGAAGAACAGGTCTGTCGGAAAGACAGCGTCTGAAACTACAGGTCAGTCGGAAAGACAGCGTCTGAAACTTCAGACGCTGTCTTTCCGACAGACCTGTTCTTCACCTGAGGACGGCTGCTTGCGTTGTGGCCGAAACGTCGTGAGAATTGTATTTTATTATGTTTCATTTGTATTATTTTATTATTTGCATTCTACGTGACTTGACCCGAAAGAACCAAGAAGATGTGAAGGATTGTGAAGGCCCGTGAAGGCCCGTGAAGGCCCGTGAAGGCCCGTGAAGGCCCGTGAAGGCCCGTGAAGGCCCGTGAAGGCCCGTGCGGGCGAGTGAAGGCCCTGCCACACCTGGGTTGAAGAGCACGATTGCACGCAAGCAGCCGAGCTCCGTCTTGTCCATCTGCATGTCCCGCATCTTAGACACGAGCTCCGTGAGCACGCTTCGCACGCGCGCACACACACACACACACACGTACAAAGATAAAGACAAAGATCCCCCACGTAGCCTTAACAGACTGTAGGGAAAAGTTCTGTTAGCGAGCACCTATGAAGGCTGTGGAACGGCACACGAGGGGGTGGGTGGCCAGCACCACGCCCGACTGCCTTTGTCTCCCAAGTGGCGATGTTAACACACCGCACCAGGTACTCATTTGAAGCTGAGTCGACCTAGGGGAGGCCCGGGACCGGTTCAGATAATCGTCACTGGTGTTGGCCGTGAGCGGGAATCGAACCCGTGTCGCCGAGTTCATAGCGCAGCGTGCTAACCGCTACACTACCGCTCCCCATGTACACACGCACACGCGCTCACATGCACGCGCGCACACACCCACGCGCGCACACACGCACACACGCACACACACACGCGCACACACACGCACGCACACACACGCACACACACGCACACGCGCACACGCGCGCACACACACACGCGCACACACACGCACACACGCACACACACAGACAAAGATCCCCTTTCCACGGACCGTCTTGGGCAAGTGCTGTCAGCGAACAAACTCGCGCGTGCGCACGCACACGGAAACATGACAACAACAACCACTGTTGGCCATCAAGTGGCGGTGACGTCACCACGGCGTGGGCGTGGCACGGTGTGGCGCTGCGCTGCGTGCCGCTGTGCGGTGTGGCACAGGTGTGGCGTGTGGCACGGTACTGTGTGGCACTGTGTGGCGTGGTGTGGAGTGTGGCACGGTACGGTGTGGCACTGTGTGGCGCTGCGTGGCGTGATGCTGTGTGTGGCGTAGCACAGGTGTGGCGTGTGGCACGGCACGGTGTGGCACTGTGTGGTACTGTGTGGCGTGGTGCTGTGTGTGGCGTAGCACAGGTGTGGCGTGTGGCACGGCACGGTGTGGCACTGTGTGGTAGTGTCTGGCGTGGTGCTGTGTGTGGCGTAGCACAGGTGTGGCGTGTGGCACGGCACGGTGTGGCACTGTGTGGCACTGCGTGGCGTGGTGCTGTGTGTGGCGTGGCGCTGTGTGTGGCGTGTGGCACGGCACGGTGTGGCACTGTGTGGCGCTGCGTGGCGAGCCGCTGTGTGGCACGGACAGCGGCGCTGCATGCCACGCTGTGGCGTGTGGCACGGTACGGAGCTGCGTGGCGTTACCGGTCGAAGATGGAGCCCACGCCGGCACTGTGGCGCTGTGTATGGCGTGGCGCTGTATGGCACGGTAGTGTGGCACTGTGTGGCACTGCATGGCGTGCCGCTGTGTGGCACGGTACAGCGGCGCTGCGTGGCACGGTGTGGTGTGTGGCACGGTGCGACGCCGCGTGGCGCTACCGGTCGAAGATGGAGCCCACGCCGGCACTGTGCGCACTGCTGCGGTGGACGTGCAGTCCCGTCGCCAGGAGGATCCCGTCCTTCACCGAGATGGAGCGGTGAGAGAACGACGCGATGAGCAGCTCATTCCAGCCTGGGGGACGTCGTGTGCACACACGCACACACACACACACAGCCGCAGACAAAGGTCCCCCGCGTAGCCTTCGAAACACACCGTCGGGCGCAAAGTTTCCGTCGGCGAGCGAGCACCGAACGCGAGGAGGTCGGCACGGCGCAGTGGAATTGCTGAGCTTTATCGAAATTGAAAGAAATAAAAATCGTTTGAACCGTTCGGATAGCTACCGCCTTAGTGCTGCGTATCTCTGTGATATCTGTCTCTGCTTATATGTCTGTCTATATGTCTCTGGTTCTGTGTTTAATCTCTCTCTCCAATTTATCATTCTCAGAAAGAACGTAATCAACCAGGTAGGGTGTTGACTGTTATGTTATCTGACTCTCTGTTGTATTACATTACACTTCTAAGTATACTAGATTTGTGTTTCTATTTCATTTACACCTGATGATGAGTTCTTGTGTTGCAATCGAAACGTCGTATGCTAGTATTTAATTTATTACTTTCTCTGCATACGCGACTTTACCGACAGAACCAAAGAGTAGCTCCTACTGGCCAAGACTAATTAGAGAATTTATCAAAATCTTGATTTCAAGCTTTAGTGACTGCAAGGATCCATACTCTTTGCTTCTTTCGGTAAAGTCATCACGTAGGTAGAAAAAAAAATCACGACGTTTCGATCGCAACACAAGCGTTCGTCCTCGGGCGGAAAAAATATAATCCAGCAGTGGAACTGCTGAGCCTGTAGAAATTTAAAGAAATAAAAATAATTGTAACCGTTCGGATAGCTACCGCCTTAGTGCTGCGTGGAAGCGAATCATCAAATCGTACATAAATGCGTGCCTAATCAAGGGCAGCATACAGCGAGAGGGATTACCGTTGGTACGGCTATTTTAATACACAATAGACAGGAAGGACAAGATCAAAGGGCTCGCATAATGCACATGCATCATGTGTTTTATGGTGATTTTATTTGATTTCATTTCATGAATGAAATCAAAATAAAAAATAAAAAACATTTATTTTTATTTTTTCATTCAATGTATTTAATGTATTTTGTTTCAGATTCCTCCGGGAGAAATAAATATTATCCTATTTTTGCGATTCTATGCGTTTGCTCGCTAAGGAACACTTTTCGATTTAAAGCTTTCGTGACTGCAGGGATTCATATTCTTGGTTCTGTCAGTAAAGTCGCGTAGAAGAGAAACAATAAAATAATAAAAATATAAAACAATAAAATTCTCACGACGTTTCGATTGCAACACAAGCAATCATCACTTTTTTTTTTAATGTTTGCTGTGGTTTTCACACCGGATGATGATGATTGCTTGTGTTGCAATCGAAACGTCGTGATAATTTTATTGTTTTATATTTTTATTATTTTATTACTTCCCTTCTACGCGACTTTACCGAAAGAACCAAGAATACAAGGCGCACTTGTTTCAAGAGGCTACGCAAACGGAAGGAAGGTGGGTTCGTGGGAGATGGTTGAAGGAAAACGGAGGAGGTGTGGCGCTAGGTGCTAGATCACGTCCACCTCTTTCACCTTCTCATCGGCCATCGATACCACGTCCTCAGCCAAGGGCAACTTCATGATGGTTCTGGACACCGCCCCCTCAAGATTAAGTTTCTCTGGTCCAAGCCACCGTTCTCACCTTTCCGACTGACCTGTTCTTCACCCGAGGACGGCTGCTTGCGTTGTGGCCGAAACGTCGTGAGAATTGTATTTTATTATGTTTTATTTGTATTAATTTATTACTTCCCTTCTACGTGACTTTACCGAAAGAACCAAGAAGATCTTACTTCCACATGAAGCCTTTTTCTTACTTCTAATTAATATTTTCCCACGTTTCAATCCCGTGCGCTCGCTCAAAGGCATACGTTGTTTGAAGGGGCTACACATGGGGGCGGGGGGGTGGAGAGGGGCGTACCCGCACGTAGAAGGATGACCTGATCGTCGAGGGATAACTCCGAGAAGTGAGGGACGCGTTTGGCCCACTCCACCAGCGTAAACAGCTGCTTGTCCGCTGCCTGGCAGATGTTCGTTACCGGGTCGTTGGGCTGGAGTCGGGGGGGGGGGGGGCGCAGAGCGGGGGGGGGGGCAGCGACAAGACACGATGGGGGAGGGGGTGGTGGGGGAGGGAAAAGGTGGGGGGAGAGGGGAGGCAATTTAACATACGTCGCTGCCCATAGACTCAACACTGCCCATAGACTCACCACTGCCCATAGACTCAACACTTCCGATACCAAACACTGCCCATAGACTCACCACTGCCCATAGACTCACCACTGCCCATAGACTCAATGCCCATAGACTCAACACTTCTGATACCAAACACTGCCCATAGACTCAACACTGCCCATAGACTCAACAATGCCCATAGACTCAACACTTCCGATACCAAACATTGCCCATAGATCTCTTTTACCAGTGGCAAAATATAATGGTAGGTTTTTACCCTTATAACTGGTACAAAACTGACACCTTTATTCAAGGCATCATGTTTGCAATGACCACAACACAAGTAGTCAATAAAGCAATGAAAAAGAAGCAACTCTGATAAGGATAATAATATGCACTGTCCTTGAAGTTGATTGGCTCACACCCGAGACGGCTTTCTTTAGAGCCTAGTCCCCATTGGTGTAGGGCCAGATGACACCAGAAGGCGTACAACTCAAAAACAGTGCAATATCAGAGTATTGAGAGAGACCAGTTAAAAGGGTAAAAACCTACCATTATTGCCCATAGACTCAACACTGCCCATACCAAACACTGCCCGTAGACTCAACGCTGCACGTAGACTCAACACTGCACCATAGACTCAACACTGCACCATAGACTCAACACTGCCCATAGACTCAACACTGCACCATAGACTCAACACTGCACCATAGACTCAACACTGCACCATAGACTCAACACTACACCACAGACTCAACACTGCACCACAGACTCAACACTGCACCATAGACTCAACACTGCACCATAGACTCAACACTGCACCATAGACTCAACACTGCCCATAGACTCAACACTGCACCATAGACTCAACACTGCACCATAGACTCAACACTGCACCATAGACTCAACACTGCACCATAGACTCAACACTGCACCATAGACTCAACACTGCACCATAGACTCAACACTGCACCACAGACTCAACACTGCACCATAGACTCAACACTGCACCATAGACTCAACACTGCACCATAGACTCAACACTGCACCATAGACTCAACACTGCACCATAGACTCAACACTGCACCATAGACTCAACACTGCACCATAGACTCAACACTGCACCATAGACTCAACACTGCACCATAGACTCAACGCTGCACCATAGACTCAACACTGCACCATAGACTCAACGCTGCACCATAGACTCAACACTGCACCATAGACTCAACACTGCACCATAGACTCAACGCTGCACCATAGACTCAACACTGCACCATAGACTCAACACTGCACCATAGACTCAACACTGCACCATAGACTCAACGCTGCACCATAGACTCAACGCTGCACCATAGACTCAACACTGCCCGTAGACTCAACACTGCACCATAGACTCAACACTGCACCATAGACTCAACACTGCACCATAGACTCAACGCTGCACCATAGACTCAACGCTGCACCATAGACTCAACACTGCCCGTAGACTCAACACTGCACCATAGACTCAACACTGCACCATAGACTCAACACTGCACCATAGACTCAACACTGCACCATAGACTCAACACTGCACCATAGACTCAACACTACACCATAGACTCAACACTGCACCATAGACTCAACACTGCACCATAGACTCAACACTGCAGACTTGACACTGCCCGTAGACTGCTTTGTGTTTAATTTACTATACACTACACTACTATACACTACACTGCTATGCACTACACTGCTATACACTACACTATAAACTACACTACTATCCACAACACTACTATCCACTGCTATATACTATACACTACTATACACTATACAGCTATACACTACACTACAAACTACACTACTATACACTACACTACTATACAATGCTATATACTATACACTACACTATCATATACTACACTATACACTACACTACTATACACTACACTACTATACACTACACTACTATACACTACACTACTATACACTACACTATACACTACACTACACGAAACTACGATCCACAACACTACTATCCACTGCTATATACTATACACTACTATACACTACACCATACGCTCCACTACCATACATTCCACTTGGTGCTCTAACACATTGGCCCGGAGTACAGCGATTAGTTGTTAACAGGGTGGTCGTCACCGGGGGTTCTACTCTACACACATGTATTTACATATATATAGTGCTACCACACTAGCGCACTGCCACCGTGTGCATGCACTAGTGCTACGGTGTGGCACCAGCACGCTGGAGTGCCACCGTGTGCATGCGCTAGTGCTACGGTGTGGCACCAGCACGCTGGAGCGCCACCATGTGCATGCGCTAGTGCTACGGTGTGGCACCAGCACGCTGGAGTGCCACCGTGTGCATGCGCTAGTGCTACGGTGTGGCACCAGCACGCTGGAGCGCCACCGTGTGCATGCGCTAGTGCTACGGTGCTACGGCGCGGCACCAGCAAGGCGGCGCGTACAGAGGCGCCGGCGGGCGAGGCGGCGCCCAGCTCGGCGTAGGTCTCCGTCTTGGGCTCCACGGCGAGCTCCGCGTCCAGGATCTTCTCGACGGGCATGTCCTCGTTGGCGCCCCCCCCGCCGCCGCCGGCGCCGCCCTCCCCGTCCCCGCTGTCCTCCTTGTCCTTGCCGCGCTGGCGCTCCTCCTGCACGGCTGCCTCGCCGGCCGTCACGCCCGCGCAAGCGCCCGCCGGCGCCGTAGTGGGGGGCACAGGGGCCACACGGGACACGTGGACGGACGCGCGCGCGCGCGGGAGGCACGCGCGGACAAACGCACGTAGGCAGACACACACGTAGAGACACGCACACGAAGAGACACACGCACACGTAGAGACACACACACACACGTAGAGACACACACACAGGCAGACACGCACGCAGGCAGACACGCACGCAGGCAGACACACACGTAGACACACACACGCACGTAGGCAGACACGTAGAGACACGCACACACGTAGAGACACAGACACACACGTAGAGACACACACGTAGAGACACACACGTAGAGACACACACACACACGTAGACAGACACACACACGTAGACAGACACACACACGTAGACAGACACACACACACGTAGACACACACGTAGGCAGACACACGTAGGCAGACACACGAAGGCAGACACACACGTAGACACACACACGGACAAAGACAAGCAGGCAGACACACACGTAGAGACACACACACACACACCGGTGGGTGGGCACAGACACAGGACCACACGGACACACGTAAAACGCACACCCACATGGACGCGCATGCACACGGAGAAACACGCACACACGCACAGGAACATAAACACAAACGCATAAATATTGGGAGTGTATTGGTGAGAATCGATTCTAGGTACGAAGAATCGCTCTTTCCGCCGACTCGAGTGGGTGGATGCTGTAGCGCCCCTAATGGCTGCAGGGGTCAAGGGGCACCCACCGCACAACAACAACAACAACAGCCACCACATTCTCCCCATTACGAAACGCTCCGCGTAGAGTCTGTGGGTCTCTGAGTCTGTGGGTCTCTGAGTCTGTGGGTCTCTGAGTCTGTGGGTCTCTGAGTCTGTGGGTCTCTGAGTCTGTGGGTCTCTGAGTCTGTGGGTCTCTGAGTCTGTGGGTCTCTGTGTGAGTCTGTGGGTCTTTGAGTCTGTGGGTCTTTGAGTCTGTGGGTCTCTGAGTCTGTGGGTCTCTGAGTCTGTGGGTCTCTGAGTCTGTGGGTCTCTGAGTCTGTGGGTCTCTGAGTCTGTGGGTCTCTGAGTCTGTGGGTCTCTGAGTCTGTGGGTCTCTGAGTCTGTGGGTCTCTGAGTCTGTGGGTCTCTGAGTCTGTGGGTCTCTGAGTCTGTGGGTCTCTGAGTCTGTGGGTCTCTGAGTCTGTGGGTCTCTGAGTCTGTGGGTCTCTGAGTCTGTGGGTCTCTGAGTCTGTGGGTCTCTGAGTCTGTGGGTCTCTGAGTCTGTGGGTCTCTGAGTCTGTGGGTCTCTGAGTCTGTGGGTCTCTGAGTCTGTGGGTCTCTGAGTCTGTGGGTCTGTGGGTCTCTGTGTGAGTCTGTGGGTCTCTGTGTGAGTCTGTGGGTCTCTGTGTGAGTCTGTGGGTCTCTGTGTGAGTCTGTGGGTCTCTGTGTGAGTCTGTGGGTCTCTGTGTGAGTCTGTGGGTCTCTGTGTGAGTCTGTGGGTCTCTGTGTGAGTCTGTGGGTCTCTGTGTGAGTCTGTGGGTCTCTGTGTGAGTCTGTGGGTCTCTGTGTGAGTCTGTGGGTCTCTGTGTGAGTCTGTGGGTCTCTGTGTGAGTCTGTGGGTCTCTGTGTGAGTCTGTGGGTCTCTGTGTGAGTCTGTGGGTCTCCGAGTCTGTGGGTCTCCGAGTCTGTGGGTCTCCGAGTCGGTGGGTCTCCGAGTCGGTGGGTCTCCGAGTCGGTGGGTCTCCGAGTCGGTGGGTCTCCGAGTCGGTGGGTCTCCGAGTCTGTGGGTCTCCGAGTCTGTGGGTCTCCGAGTCTGTGGGTCTCCGAGTCTGTGGGTCTCCGAGTCTGTGGGTCTCCGAGTCTGTGGGTCTCCGAGTCTGTGGGTCTCCGAGTCTGTGGGTCTCCGAGTCTGTGGGTCTCCGAGTCTGTGGGTCTCCGAGTCTGTGGGTCTCCGAGTCTGTGGGTCTCCGAGTCTGTGGGTCTCCGAGTCTGTGGGTCTCCGAGTCTGTGGGTCTCCGAGTCTGTGGGTCTCCGAGTCTGTGGGTCTCTATGTGAGTCTGTGGGTCTCTATGTGAGTCTGTGGGTCTCTATGTGAGTCTGTGGGTCTCTGAGTCTGTGGGTCTCTGAGTCTGTGGGTCTCTGAGTCTGTGGGTCTCTGAGTCTGTGGGTCTCTGAGTCTGTGGGTCTCTGAGTCTGTGGGTCTCTGAGTCTGTGGGTCTCTGAGTCTGTGGGTCTCTGAGTCTGTGGGTCTCTGAGTCTGTGGGTCTCTGAGTCTGTGGGTCTCTGAGTCTGTGGGTCTCTGAGTCTGTGGGTCTCTGAGTCTGTGGGTCTCTGAGTCTGTGGGTCTCTGAGTCTGTGGGTCTCTGAGTCTGTGGGTCTCTGAGTCTGTGGGTCTCTGAGTCTGTGGGTCTCTGAGTCTGTGGGTCTCTGAGTCTGTGGGTCTCTGAGTCTGTGGGTCTCTGAGTCTGTGGGTCTCTGAGTCTGTGGGTCTCTGAGTCTGTGGGTCTCTGAGTCTGTGGGTCTCTGAGTCTGTGGGTCTCTGAGTCTGTGGGTCTCTGAGTCTGTGGGTCTCTGAGTCTGTGGGTCTCTGAGTCTGTGGGTCTCTGAGTCTGTGGGTCTCTGAGTCTGTGGGTCTCTGAGTCTGTGGGTCTCTGAGTCTGTGGGTCTCTGAGTCTGTGGGTCTCTGAGTCTGTGGGTCTCTATGTGAGTCTGTGGGTCTCTACGTGAGTCTGTGGGTCTCTACGCGAGTCTGTGAGTGAGTCTGTGGGTCTCTACGTGAGTCTGTGGGTCTCTACGCGAGTCTGTGGGTCTCTACGCGAGTCTGTGGGTCTCTACGCGAGTCTGTGGGTCTCTGCGTGAGTCTGTGGGTCTCTGCGTGAGTCTGTGGGTCTCCGTGACAACGGACACGTGACAACGGACACGTGACGACATACACGTGACGACGCGCGTTGTCCTTCCGTGGTAGCAACAGCGGCGTCGTCGCGAGCAGCGGCGTCGTCGCGAGCAGTGCAGTCACGAACCCCGCAGGAACCTCGCGGTCAACCGCAAGCGGCCACCCCGCCACAGGTGGGGCGGGCGGGGGCCGATTGGCGAACTCCAACGCTTTTGGCGCGAAACCGCGACAAGCTAAACCCGCGGGCACGCACGCGACGCCCCCCTTCGTCGTTCTTGGTGGTGGGGAGGGTGGGGAGGGGTCAGAGGTCGCAACCGGGTACCCGATACCCATACCCTACCCGATACCCGGCTACCCGTAACCCAGCCGGGTACGGGTAGGCCGTGAGTCACTGGTGAGTCACCGTTTGTCACTCATTTCCCAACGTCTTGTCTCTTTCGATTTAAAGATTTCGTGACTGCAGGGATTCATCTTCTTGGTTTTTTCGGTAAAGTTATCACGTAGAAGGGAAGTAATAAAATAATAAAAATAAAACATATAACATATATGTCTCTTCTCACATATTCAAGTTCCTAGAATCAACCCACCCGCGCCCGCAACATGGCTTCATCCCAGAGGTCGCAATCGGGTACCCGATCACCGTACCCTACCCGATACCCGGCCGGGTACGGGTACCCGTTTGCGACCCTGGTGCGACCAGGTACGGGTAAGGAATCAAAACCCGTTTGCGACCTCTGGGAGGGAGGGGGGTCGGAGCGGAGCTAGTGGCGTCCCGCGTCTCACCTTCGCGCTTCATGCCGGTTGCGAGGCACTTCTGGTAGCGGCAGTACTGGCAGCGGTTGCGCTGGCGCTTGTCGATGATGCAGTCGCGTGTGTCCCGGCACGTGTAGCTCAGGTCTTTGCGCACCGTGCGCTTGAAGAAGCCCTTGCAGCCCTCGCAGCTGTGCACGCCGTAGTGCTTGCCTGCGCCGAAGGGGGGGGGGAGGGCGGGGTGGTGGTGGTTAGTGTTGTTGTTCGGTCTGGCGAACCTAATCCCTGCACCTCCCGATTTGCGCGGATCGCTACGTACGGCGCAGCGAGTGCCGTGTGGAGGTGGTCCGTGCCTCTGGTGCAGAGGTCGCAAACGGGTTTTGATTCCTTACGCGTACCCGGCCGCACCAGGGTCGCAAACGGGTACCCGGCCGTACCCGTACCCTACTCGTACCCGGCCGGGTATCGGGTAGGATACGGGTTTGGGTACCCGATTGCGACCTCTGGGATGAAGCCACGTTGCAGGCGCGGGTGGGTTGATTCTAGGAACTTGAATTGTGAGAAGAGACAAGACGTTGGGAAATGAGTGACAAACGGTGACTCGCCAGTGACTCACGGCCTACCCGTACCCGGCCGCACCAGGGTCGCAAACGGTTAGCCGGGTATCGGGTAGGGTACCGGGTAGAGTACGGGTATTGGGTACCCGGTTGCGACCTCTGCCGTGTGGAGGTGGTCGGTGCCTCTGGTGGTCACCGTGACGTTGTTTTTTCTCCGGGAACTCAGATTTTTTTTCCCCTCAGCGTTTAGAATCGTCCGTTTGAGAGTATTTGGCTGCGTCACATTTCCACGTGATAAGCCACTTGCACAGAGCTATCATTCGTGAAAAAGGGTTACGTGGCTCAGTGGGCCTTACCGGGTAAAATCTAAATTTTAGTTTAATTTTAGTTGTACAGTGAAACCTTGGATTGCGAGCACAATTCGTTCCGGAAACGTGCTTTTAATCCAAAGCACTCGTACATCAGTTGTGATCACGTGACGCTCGGCAGACAAAGCGTAAGCACGCGCTGCTCGTATTGCAAGACCTCGCTCGTTTATCAAATTAATATTTATTTTAGAAATTTGCTCGTCTTGCAAAACACCAGCAGACCAAGTTGCTCGCAATCCAAGGTTTTACTGTATTCATGTCGTGGTTGCGCACTGCAGAGTCCCGCGTGGCGGTGCAGGTCACTAGTGCGTACTTGCGAGTACCCCGACTCGCTGAAGGACTCTGTATGGCAATCGGGAAAAAGTGTGGTGCTGCAGGACTAGCATCCTGTCACGTGGTAGCACTGAAGCGCTACGCAAGACTGTGGTGCTGTCGTGGTGGTGGTGGTGGTGGTTGACCGATACTAGATTAGAAGCTTTCGTGGCTGCAAGGATTCAAATTCTTAGGTTTTTTCGGTAAAGTCACGTAGGTAATAAAACAAATAAATTAATAAAATAAAAATAAAATAAAAATCATGACGTTTCGGAGGCAACACAAGCTTCCGTCTTCAGGTGGAACCGTCACAGCTCACGATAGCTGTATCAAGTGAGAGAAATTCCAAGGAAACAGTCCTTGTATATATACTGGTTGAGGGTGGGAGGAGCCAAGGTAGGCACCTGGATATTATTTTTCCTTGGAATTTCTCTCACTTGATACAGCTATCGTGCTGTGACGGTTCCACCTGAACACGGAAGCTTGTGTTGCCTCCGAAACGTCGTGATTTTTATTTTATTTTTATTTTACTTTTATTAATTTTACATTTTTTATCTACGTGACTTTACCGAAAAAACCTAAGAATATGAATCCTTGCAGTCACGAAAGCTTCAAATCTAGAAGTCCTTGTGTATATATAATAATATCCAGGTGCCTACCTTGGCTCCTCCCACCCTCAACCAGTATATATACAAGGACTGTTTGCTTGGAATTTCTCTTTACTTGATACAGCTATCGTGAGCTGTGACGGTTCCACCTGAACACGGAAGCTTGTGTTGCCTCCGAAACGTCGTGATTTTTATTTAATTTTTATTTTACTTTTATCAAATTTTACATTTTTTTACCTACATGGTGACTTTACCGAAAAAACCCAAGAATACAGTTGACCGATAGTCAAAGCGCCTCTCTGCGCACAGGGCTCCCACCAGAAGAGCGGTCCCCACAGATGGCACAGATGTGCTTGGAGAGGCAGGGCAGGGGGCTGCTGCCACCGTGCATCGACGACTTGCTTCCGCTCACGCCGTTGATGCCCAGCGGAGGCTTCACGTCCTCTGAGCTGCTCACCATGTTGAGCCCACTGGAACTTCCCACACCGCCGCCCACCTACGACAGGGTGGGCAGGGAAGGGGAGTGGGGAGTGAAGGGGGATGGGGGTGTTAGGGGGAGCGGTGGGTGTAGCGGTTAGCGCTGCGCTGCGCTACGAACACGGCGACCCGGGTTCCATTCCCGCTCATGGCCAACACCCGTGAAGATTATCTGAACCGGTCCTGGGTCTCCCCTAGGTCGACTCAGCCTCAAATGAGTACCTGGTGCGGTGCGTACACATCGCCGCTGGGGAGACAAAGGCGGCCGGGTGTGGTGCTGGTCACCCACCCCCTCGTGTGCCGTGCCGGCCTTCGTAGGTGCTCGCTAACAGCACTTGCCCCTACAGTCTGTTACAGGCTATACGGGGGATCTTTCTTGGTGTTGGGGGAGGATGATGATGATGATGATGTTAGGATTGGTTGAAAACATCCTCAACACCACAATCATAGGTGCTCGCTAACAGCACTTGCCCCTACAGTCTGTTACAGGCTACACGGGGGATCTTTCTTGCTGTTGGGGGAGGATGATGATGATGTTAGGATTGGTTGAAAACATCCCCAACATCACAATCATAGGTGCTCGCTAACAGCACTTGCCCCTACAGTCTGTTACAGGCTACACGGGGGATCTTTCTTGCTGTTGGGGGAGGATGATGATGATGTTAGGATTGGTTGAAAACATCCCCAACATCACAATCATAGGTGCTCGCTAACAGCACTTGCCCCTACAGTCTGTTACAGGCTACACGGGGGATCTTTCTTGCTGTTGGGAAGGGGGGGGTGCATGGTGGCGAGGATGACGATGATGATGTTAGGATTGGTTGAGAACATCGCAAACACAATCCTTAACCACAACCACAACGATCCCCAACACCACAATCATTGCGACCAAAATTACCGTGCCCACCGCCACCCCCGACACTAATAATGATTTACATCAGTAAAGCGACGCATTTCATCCGTAGGCGGCCAAGAATCGGAACCTGCAGGGTACGAAGAGGACATGGTGGGGAGGGGTTTAAGGCCAATTTCAAGACGAGACTCAAATAGCTCCGACGACTCCCACTGTCGTCTTGGCAGAGGCAACGTGTCCCAAGGCTAAAGCGCAATCACTGCAGGTAATGAGCCTTGATCTCGGTGGACTTAGAGAAGGATTCGATGATGTCAGGGACCTCATTGGGAGTAGAAAGACGGATAAGTTCATGTAAATATTGCGGGGCTAACCACCGAGTACCTGTGTAAGTCCCCACCACCACCACCACTACTACAACCATCCTCAACACCACAATGCTACCATCACCACAATCATCACCAACACCGCCATCATCATCACCACCACCATCGTCATCATCACAATTATTACTACCAACCACTACTGCTAACATCCTCAACATCACAATGCTACCATCACCACAATCATCACCACCACCATCACCACAATCATCACAATCACCACCACCGTCGTCATCACAATCATTACCACCAACCACTACCATCCTCTACACCACAATACTACCATCACCACAATCACCACCACCACCACCACCGTAATCACAATCATTACTACCAACCACTACTGCTATCATCCTCAACACCACAATGCTACCATCACCACAATCACCACAATCACCACCACCACCACCGTAATCACAATCATTACTACCAACCACTACTGCTATCATCCTCAACACCGCAATGCTACCATCACCACAATCAGCACCACCACCGTCATCACAATCACCACAATCACCACAATCACCACAATCATTACCACCAACCACTACTGCTACCATCACCACCACCAACCACAATAATGACCACCACCACCGTCATCATCACAATCATTACCACCAACCACTACTGCTACCATCACCACCACCACAATACTACCATCACCACAATCATCACCACCACCAACCACAATCATGACCACCACCACCGCACCCCCCCCCCCCCCCCCAATACGACCGACGCCGCACCTGTGGGTTGCCGATGCCGCCGCTGCCGTAGCCCAGCCCCTGCGGAGTGATGATGGGTGACCCCAGCCCGGAGGAGCTGATGACGGGGTACGGGGACCCCAGGCCGTTCATGGGTCCTCCTCCGGCCCCGCTGCCTCCTCCGCCCAGGCCCCCCATCCCCCTCGAGCCCCCCATCCCTCCCCCTCCGTGAGCCAGGGGCGGCGGGGAGCTCATCGTTGAGTGAGGAGACTGGGCGCTCATGGGAGCACCCACTTGATTGGAGGTCTCTGCGGGGGTCAGGTTGAAGGGATCGCGGGCGGGCAACGTCACCGACAATTGGACGCACGAACAGAAGCAAGTTCTACTTGTTACTTTTCACAATTCGTAATAGTGCAGTGCGTTCAAGGAGACGTAGACAACGTATTTATTCAAACAACGGACAGAACACAACACTTGAAGGGGTAACGGCCCCTTCACCCGTCTAACAGGGTGACACCGCTAGACGCTAGCCCGGCTAGTCTGCTCCCAGATCCTCCACTCGAGAGCTAGGAGAGGCTAGCCGATCCAGCTCTGGTCGAAGCTAGGATCTCGGCACCCTTAGCCTACCAGACCGGCTCTTACAAGAGCATCGGCTCTGGGCTCTCGGGGCCGCGCCGCTGGCTTGCCCTGGTCGGTCCTTAGAAGGACAGCGAGTCAGGGGAGTCCCAGGGCCTATCTAGCCGGTCTTCGCTCTTCGCTGGTTAAGCTGAACACTGAACCCCGAGCTCACCGGCTCCCCGCCAGAGGTCGCAAACGGGTTTTGATTCCTTACCCGTACCCGGCCGCACCAGGGTCGCAAATGGGTACCCGTACCCGGCCATACCCGTACCCTACCCTACCCCCGTACCCGGCCGGGTACGGTACGGGTATCGGGTACCTGATTGCGACCTCTGGGATGAAGCCATGTTTGCAGGCGCGGGTGGGTTGATTCTAGGAACTTGAATTGTGAGAAGAGACAAGACGTTGGGAAATGAGTGACAATCACGGTGACTCACCAGTGACTCACGGCCTACCCGTACCCGGCCGCACCAGGGTCGCAAACGGGTACCCGTACCCGGCCGGGTACGGGTAGCCGGGTATCGGGTAGGGTACGGGTATCGGGTACCCGGTTGCGACCTCTGCTCCCCGCCTTATATAGCAACTCCCCCCCGAGGGGTGGGGCCCGTGGGGGATCACAGCGCCGGCTAATCGTTGCGGACGTGAATGTCGGCACCCTTACGCGTGCGGGCGCAAACACCCCTTGTGCGTTTGTTTGCCCTCCCGTAACACCCCTACAATAGTACAAGTTTTGTTTTGGGGTTAGGTGGCGTGAATATAGAAATGTGTCGCTAAAGCCGCCACCACCCGACACGGCCAACATGGGAAGCGTTGTCACGTCAACAGAACGGCTTTGACGACACATTTATATTTTTACGCGATCTAATCCAATAAACCTGTAGCATGGATATAAATGTGTCGTTACACCCGCCACCACCCGACACGGCCAACTAGTAAGGGTTGTCATGTAAACGGAACGTGCCAATTCGTCACTAGTGTAGTAAGACCGAATTAGGTGCACACACACACGGCTTGGAGGCAACACTATTTATTAAACGGTAAGTAATATAACACTGTACATAAGGTGGTGACCACCTTCCTCAACTCACTAACACTCTGGAACACGACACAGACTGGACCAGGCAGGCAACGGCCTGCCTGGCCCAGGACGACGACTCGGGACTTGACGACCGATGATGTCTTCACTTTGGAGTACAGTACAACAGCCTCGCTCTGCGTTCACACCACGCTTATATCTGGTTTGGCGTGGCCCGCTCCGCCCCGGCGTGGCTGGCTCTCTCCAGGCCACGCCTCCCTTCCCAGGACACGCCTCACTTCCCCCACCTCTGGGAAGGTCCGGATCCCTCCAGCACGTGCCCCCCAGGCACCCCCTTGGGGCCCGCAGCCCTCGTACAGGCCGACACAGTAGTGACCATTCTATGTCACTACACTAGTACAGCAACACCGGTTGTGTGTTGGAGAGCAAAGCCACAACGTTTACAATCTCAGTATCGTGACATTTCGCCAGGCGACAGCCATATGTGTGTGGAGAAGCCAGTTGTAATTACTGGCGAAACATCGTACTCTGATTGTAAATGTTCTAGCTTGGCTCTCCAACACACAACCGGTTAGTGCTGTACTATAGTAACGAATTGCCATGGTTGCGACGCATTTTTAAATAACGCGATCCAACTCAAAAAACCTTTATTATGAATGATACTGGTCGCGAAAGCCGACGTGTTAAACTGCCACGTTCCATCTACGCGACACAAACCTTCCCAATTGGCTGTGGTCGGGTGGTGGCAGACGGGTTTTGATTCCTTACCCGTACCCGGCCGCACCAGGGTCGCAAACGGGTACCCGTGCCCTACCCGATACCCGTACCCGGCCGGGTATCGGGTACCCGATTGTGACCTCTGGGATGAAGCCATGTTGCAGGCGCGGGTGGGTTGATTCTAGGAACTTGAATTGTGAGAAGAGACAAGACGTTGGGAAATGAGTGACAAATGGTGACTTACCAGTGACTCACGGCCTACCCGTACCTGGCCGCACCAGGATCGCAAAGGGGTACCCGTACCCGGCTGGGTACGGGTAGCCGGGTATCGGGTAGGGTACGGGTATCGGGTACCCGGTTGCGACCTCTGCCGGGTGGTGGTGGGTTCAACCACACATTAATATACTCACGCGATCCAACCCAAAAAAAACTGTACTACGGATATTGGTCGCGAAAGCCTACGTGTTAAACTTTTCACAATCACGAACACCGATTGTGCCATCATCGTAGTCTGAGATTAATTTATTTGGCGGAATGACCGCAGGGGGCCTCTGCGTGTACGGAGAAGGGCCTCACGCGGAAGCCGACCGCACGGAGCTAACTTTTGAGACGCCTTCGTCGAATGACCTCTGGCCCACGCAGTAGAGGGCTGCCCTTTTCCCCACTCTCTGAGAGTGGGTGGTCGTCTCAAGCACGGTGCCTTGAGAGCGGGTCTCAGGATGGGCGTCTCGAATTAGGATCAGTCTCACCGTCGTCGTGACTAGGAGACAACGCGGATTCTCCATGGACACCTTTTGTCTCAAGTCTCACGGGAGGACAGGAACCAGAGGTCGCAAACGGGTTTTGATTCCTTACCCGTACCCGGCCGCACCAGGGTCGCAAACGGGTACCCGTACCCGTACCCGGCCGTACCCGTACCCTACCCGTACCCGGCCGGGTACGGGTAGGGTACGGGTATCGGGTACCCGATTGCGACCTCTGGGATGAAGCCTTGTTGCAGGCGTGGGTGGGTTGATTCTAGGAACATGAATTGTGAGAAGAGACACAAGACGTTGGGAAATGAGTGACAAACGGTGACTCACCAGTGACTCACGGCCTACCCGTACCCGGCTGGGTACGGGTAGCCGGGTACGGGTAGGGTACGGGTATCGGGTACCCGGTTGCGACCTCTGGGATGAAGCCATGTTGCAGGCGCGGGTGGGTTGATTTTAGGAACTTGAATTGTGAGAAGAGACAAGACGTTGGGAAATGAGTGACAAACAGTTATTCACCAGTGACTCACGGCCTACCCGTACCCGGCCGGGTACGGGTAGGGTACGGGTATCGGGTACCCGGTTGCGACCTCTGACAGGAACACAACAAAACCGTGACAGAAACCCCCAACAACGCACGGAGAGGGTTAAAGCGACAAATTGAGTGCAAATCCCCGATTGGATTAGGGCACCGGAGTCAAGCTTTGCCAGCTAATGTACCTGCCGACACAAATTACGCAATGAGGTCTCACACACGGCCCCACCGCGCCGCACGCTAACGCCCGCACGCGTGTGCCAGGGCACGCACACGCCGGGGTACGTACGCGCTCGCAGCCAACACCGCGGACGATTCAACTTAACCGGTCCCGGGCCTCCCCTAGGTCGACTCGGCCTCAAATGAGTATCTGGTGCGGTGTGTTCTGTTTGCGTGACAAACCTCACTAATTGGCAGTGTCGGGTGGTGACGGGTTTAACGAGATGGCATTTATATTAACGCGATCCAACCCAAAACAACCTGTGCTCCGGGCAGTGTACAATGTTAAGCGGTCCTTCCCCCGCACCTCCGACCGGCACGTCTGGCTACGTACGGGGCGAAAGAAGTTCAACATAGCGTACACACACACACACGAGAGAGTGACACTCACTACGCATTGCGACTGATCCCGTGAACTTAACTCCCAATTCCTCGACCCGCGTTGAGGACTGGAGACTACCAGAGTGACTGGTGCCATCTCATCCACACAGTTTACAACAACCACCACCACCACCACATCACAGGCCACATCAACGAAGACAAAGATCCCCCGTATAGCCTTAACATCCTGCATGGGCAAGTGCTCACCGCTCACCGCCCACCGCTCACCGCCGTGTTCACTCGCATAGAGGCCGACCCACGGACTTCCCGCAGATGGGTGCGGGTTGTTGTGGTTGAACCGGGTTCTCAAGTGCGGTGAGAGAATTGACGGCACATCCTGGTCACCGTTGACCGTGCGCGAGAGAGAAAAAAAATGCACCGCGTGCAAATTTGTCCCGTCGCTTTGTCGTTCAGGATAAATTCCGGCGGCGAGAATGTAGAAAATTTCGATTTAAAGCTTTCGTGACTGCAGGGATTCATCTTCTTGGTTCTTTCGGTGAAGTCACGTAGAAGGGAAGTAATAAAATAATAAAAATAAAACATAATAAAATATACGCTGCCAAGCCTGGTGGTGCCCATTCAGACGCTGTCTTTCCGACAGACCTGTTCTTCACCTGAGGACGGCTGCTTGCATTGTGGCCGAAACGTCGTGAGAATTGTATTTTATGAAGTTCTATTTTTATTATTTTATTATTTCCCTTCTACGTGACTTTACCGAAAGAACCAAGAACATGAACCGTGGCACACCCACCCCCCCCTTCAGAACTAGTTCTGCAACATCATCTCGCATTTCCCACAGGCGACTTGATCACTGTGATAACCCAATTGAAATTTCTTCACATCGGATCAACATTGGGGGGGGGGGGGGGCAGTGGTGGCACAGTGGGTTAGCGTGCCCCGATATGACCCAAGTGGCACGAGCTTGATTTACCGCCACGGCTAACGCCAGTGGCGAGTTATTTCTGAACCTGTTCTGCGCGCACTGCCCCCTCCCCCTTCTTCAACCGCGCCACCCCCCACGCATTTGTCAACCCCACCGACCGACCGACCGGCGGCGTGGTAAAGCACGGTCATCAAAATAAACGCCGCAACTGAAACGGGCACGGAGCGGGGCGGGGCTCCATCCAGCAGTGGATTTGTTTACAAAACCTCCGCAAGTTGGTATCGGTCGACCTCACCCAATGCTTGATTCTAGATTTGAAGCTTTCGTGACTGCAAGGATTCATATTCTTAGGTTTTTTTTCTACTTGATACAGCAGCAAGCGTGGCTGTGACGGTTCCACCTGAAGACGGAAGCTTGTGTTGCCTCTGAAACGTCGTGATTTTTATTTTATTTTTATTTAATTTTACTAATTTTAATTTTTTACCTACGTGACTTTACCAAAAAAACTAACAATATGAATCCTCCGGCTTGTTGCGATTTTGCTCACACGAGGCTGGGACCTTGATGCGTGCCGAGAAAAAAACCACGCGGCACGGCAAGTCCTCGCCGCGCGACGTGCGTTCGCTACGAGGACCTACGCGAGACTTCCACAAAACAAGTCTTCTTTGGCGAGCTGAAGAATGGCAAGCGAGCGCAAGGTGGCCCCAAAAAGCGCTACAAGGACACCCTTAAATCTTCCTTGAAGAGCTTTGGATTCGTCCTGAAAATCTGGGAACCCCTAGCACAGGACCGACCTGCCTGGAGAAGAAAAGTACAGGACGGTGCAGTCCTCTGTGAGAGTATGAGAAACTCCTGTGCTATTTAACCCGTAGGCTTTCGCGACCAATATTATTCATAATCAACGTTTTTGGGTTAAATCGCCTTATTACTCAAAACTTGTAAATGTTGTGGTTTCACGCTTCAACACACCGGTGGGCTAAAGCAGTGAACTATTTTGTCTTTTGTCAACGTGACACTTTTTTTGCTGATTGTCCGTGTCGGGTGGTGGAGGGTTACGACACATTTATACATAACGCGATCTAACTCCTGTGCTATCTTGAAGAGCCATCAGCGCAGATCTACCAAGCGAGGACTTGTGGCTGCACCTCAGAGCTCTACATCCTCCCTGACCTGTCCAGTGTGCCACAGAGAACTCCGGGCTCGGAGTGGCCTGTTCAGCCATCTGCGCACTCGTCAAAACCCAACAAAATGACAAACGTGCCATGGTCATCATCAACTATGATGGACGAACAAGAAGATGAGGCGGTGCTTATTCCAGGAGGGAGCACTTTTGGCGCGACGCGGAACGCACGCCCCGTTATAGTGCAGTTTCCGAGCGCTCGACGGCAAACTACCTCATCGTCGCCGCATCGTTGACGGGCGAAATCGTTTCCGCTTAACGTGGCACTTTTCAGGAACGCATCGGAGCGCATCGCCCGGGCGGCCGTCTCCTCGTGCGCCACTTTGTTCTTTCGAAAGCATCCAACTACTCCTACCACTACGACCAACGCACAGGAGCGAGGGAAACGCCGTGTCTACCGTTACGATGAAAATCGCGATCCACCAATCCCCCCCCCGGCTGCCTCAACAGCGCTTCGTGCATAGCCTGGCAGAGGTCGCAACCGGGTACCCGATACCCGTACCCTACCCGATACCCGGCTACCCATACCCGGCCGGGTACGGGTACCCGTTTGCGACCCTGGTGCGGCCGGGTACGGGTACGGGTAGGCCGTGAGTCACTGGTGAGTCACCGTTTGTCACTCATTTCCCAACGTCTTGTCTCTTCTCACAATTCAAGTTCCTAAAATCAACCCACCCGCGCCTGCAACATGGCTTCATCCCAGAGGTCGCAACTGGGTACCCGATACCCGTACCCTACCCGATACCCGGCTACCCGTACCTGACGTGGTACGGGTAGCCGTGTGGGACCCTGGTGTGGCCGGGTACGGGTAGGCCGTGAGTCACTGGTGAGTCACCGTTTGTCACTCATTTCCCAACGTCTTGTCTCTTCTCACAATTCAAGTTCCTAGAATCAACCCACCCGCGCCTGCAACATGCCTTCATCCCAGAGGTCGCAACCGGGTACCCGATACTCGTACCCTACCCGATACCCGGCTACCCGTACCTGGCCGGGTACGGGTAGCCGTTTGTGACCCTGGTGCGGCCGGGTACGGGTAGGCCGTGAGTCACTGGTGAGTCACCGTTTGTCACTCATCTTCTTGGTTCTTTCGGTAAAGCCACGTAGAATGGAAATAATAAAATAATAATAAAAAACAAGACATTTTTTATTATATTATATTACTTTATTATGTTTCATTTTTTTTAGTTTATTATTTCCATTCTACGTGACTTTACCGAAAGAACCAAGAAGATGAATCCCTGCAGTCACGAAAGCTTTAAATCGTTTGTCACTCATTTCCCAACGTCTTGTCTCTTCTCACAATTCAAGTTCCTAGAATCAACCCACACGCGCCTGCAACATGGCTTCATCCCAGAGGTCGCAATCGGGTACCCGATACCCGTACCCTACCCGTACCCGGCCGGGTAGGGTAGGGTACGGGTACGGCCGGGTATGGGTACAGGTACCCGTTTGCGACCCTGGTGCGGCCGGGTACGGGTAAGGAATCAAAACCCGCTTGCGACCTCTGCTGCCTGGCAATTGGAAAACTTACCGTGGCGCGACGCGGCATGCGACCGCCGATAAAGGGAATGATGTGGGTCATACGAGGCAGCCCGACTTTAGAATGTTCGTAATCAATCATCCCTTGGCAAGCCGACATATCAATTCAGCATCCCTTCTTGGACCGAGCCAAGTAAAAGCCCCAATGAGATGTTTGCATTCAGCTCGCTTATTATAATACATCGTGAATAATATCATCGCAAGGGAGGCCAGAATCGTTGAGGACGCGATTAAATGCGGCGCGGTATCGCGATATCCGACCGTCGCGTATCCGCCCTGACGCGATCAAAGTGCTCACCGCCCACCCCCCGCCCAGCGCAGTATTCGTGCGTGTTGTAATAGTAACCATCGCATTCTTAACGCACGTTCACGTGTCAGACCTAAGGTTCACGAACTCGCTGGGGCCGCGATTTTGGCCATCCGAGAAAGACGGGAGTCAGCTGTGAGTGTGAGTGGACTGGTGGCTACGGGAGGTAATGACAGGGGAGTCAGCTTGCAGTATGAGAGGACTGGTGGCTACGGGAGGTAATGACAGCAGAGTCAGCTTGCAGTACGAATGGACTGGTGGCTACGGGAGGTAACGACAGGGGAGTCAGCTTGCAGTGCGAGTCGACTGGTGGCTACGGGAGGTAATGACAGGGGAGTCAGCCTGCAGTACGAGTGGACTGGTGGCTACGGGAGGTAATGACAGGGGAGTCAGCTTGCAGTGCGAGTCGACTGGTGGCTACGGGAGGTAACGACAGGGGAGTCAGCTTGCACTGCGAGTGGACTGGTGGCTACGGGAGGTAATGACAGGGGAGTCAGCTTGCAGTGCGAGTGGACTGGTGGCTACGGGAGGTAATGACAGGGGAGTCAGCCTGCAGTACGAGTGGACTGGTGGCTACGGGAGGTAATGACAGGGGAGTCAGCTTGCAGTGCGAGTCGACTGGTGGCTACGGGAGGTAACGACAGGGGAGTCAGCTTGCACTGCGAGTGGACTGGTGGCTACGGGAGGTAACGACAGGGGAGTCAGCTTGCACTGCGAGTGGACTGGTGGCTACGGGAGGTAATGACAGGGGAGTCAGCTTGCAGTGCGAGTCGACTGGTGGCTACGGGAGGTAATGACAAGGGAGTCAGCCTGCAGTGTGAGTGGACTAGTGGCCACGTGAGGTAATGACAGGGGAGTCAGCTTGCAGTGCGAGTCGACTGGTGGCTACGGGAGGTAACGACAGGGGAGTCAGCTTGCACTGCGAGTGGACTGGTGGCTACGGGAGGTAACGACAGGGGAGTCAGCTTGCACTGCGAGTGGACTGGTGGCTACGGGAGGTAATGACAGGGGAGTCAGCTTGCAGTGCGAGTCGACTGGTGGCTACGGGAGGTAATGACAAGGGAGTCAGCCTGCAGTGTGAGTGGACTAGTGGCCACGTGAGGTAATGACAGGGGAGTCAGCTTGCAGTGCGAGTCGACTGGTGGCTACGGGAAGTAATGACAAGGGAGTCAGCCTGCAGTGCGAGTGGACTGGTGGCTACGGGAATGATCTAGAAGGCTTGGGAATGGTCGAGTGAGCGTCTAGATCCAGCGAGAAGGTTCGGGAATGGGGGCGTGGCCTCGGACTGCATATAAAAGGGAGATGCGTGGGAGACTCGGGGCTGTTGCGGTGGGGTCTCCGCCGGTTCAAGTGAACGTGTCTTCAATAAAAAAACATCTCAAGAAAGTGTCAAGTCGTCATTACACTCGCAACGAACTGGCATGTTCTGTTTACGTGACGAACCTCACTAATTGGCTGTGTCGCGTGGTGGCAGGTTTAACAACACATTTGCATTTACGCGATCTAACCCTAAAAAAACTCTATTATGGGCGTATGGAAGTGTCGTATAAAAACCTCGCCTATTTCTGCCTCCAGTCAGTCAGAATGCGCTTACCTACATTATTTACGTTCTTACGACCTTCTCTCTCTTGCATCGCAGCGTCGCGAGGTGAAATTTCACACGAAAACGACGCCTTGTATATATTAAAAAAACTCATTACAATCATTGCAAAACGGTTCACGCACCGGCGGCGGGTAGTAACCAGGGCGGCCGTTCGGATTCGAACTGCGGGACCTCTGCGACGATCCGTGAGTGCGCCACAACCGGGCACCCCATCCCCGCAAAGAACCCACGTTGTCCTTAAAATCCCCAACTTTTGTAATCAGACGCTGTTCCCGACTAAACAACACTGAAAAACCAAGACATTATTTTTATTTGGGACACCCCACCCCCATCTCAACAACCCCGACCGTTGCGCACCGAACTGGGAGGTAAACTTGTAAATGTTTGCATCTGCAGATTTTTCAAGGGCACCAGTGCCAGATGTGACATCAATCAACATTTTGGGGGAACACTGTAAGAATGTGTTGCAAGTGGGACAAGGTTACTGCCGACTTACCAGGGCGATACGAAACACACGGACACAAAAGGACAAAGTTCCCCCGTGTAGCCTTTAACAGGCTGTCGGAGCAAGGGCTGTTAGAAGGTAGCAGGGACCTAATTATTGCCGGAAAAACGCACCTTGTGGGGTGGCCAACACCAACGCCACACCCAGTCGCATTTGTCTCCTGCCCAGTTCTGAGATTTAAACACCAAGCCAGGTGGTACTGATTTAAGGCTGAGTCAAGATTAGGGAGAGGAGGGCCCATGAACGGTTCAAATATTCAGTGGGCACTGAACTTGGGTCACCGGGGTAACATAACGCAGCGGCCCTTACCGCCACACTACCATGCCCCATATATAGCCACCCATCCTGAACACAAACATACCAACATGCGCACACACCCATACATACCGACACGTACATTTATATTCTTAGGTTTTTTCGGTAAAGTCACGTAGGTAAAACATTTTAATAAATAAAAGTAAAATAAAACAAATTAAAAAATTCACGACGTTTCGGAAGCAACACAAGCCTCCGTCTTCAGGTGGAACCGTCACAGCCACGACAGCTGTATCAAGTAAATGAGAGACCGCAAGAAATATATACGGGGTGTCGTGGCTGTGACGGTTCCACCTGAAGACGGAGGCTTGTGTTGCTTCCGAAACGTCGTGAATTTTTTAATTTGTTTTATTTTACTTTTATTAATTTAAATTTTTTACCTACGTGACTTTACCGAAAAAACCTAAGAATATGAATCCTTGCAGTCACGAAAGCTTCGAATCTAGAACGTACATTTATCATCGCCACCACCATTATCAGCTCTGATCAATTCCACTGCTGGATGGAAGGGTTCCCACCCCCCCCCCCCCCAAGACAGAGCCAACTCTTACGATCCCTGCGAGGCAAAAAAAATGCATCCAGCACCTGCACATGGACCGCTGGTATCGTCACTCCATCTCCCTGATGGAGGTCCCTCTTGGGCACATTCCATTCCTTGGGCTGCCACTCCAGTTATTATTCCTGTCCATCGTCCCAACTGCGCAACGACGCGCCATGCTTTCTTCTATAAATAGCTTATGACGATGTAATTCGCATGCGTACTTTTCAACTTTAAAAAAAACAACTTCTTATTTTACCAGGAAAGGCTCCACTAAGCTGTGTAGCTCTTTATCAGAGGAGACCTGGTCACCCACAAACCATAGCCCAATGAAGAGGCTTATCATCGCGTGGAAATGTCCACAGCAGGGAAATACTCTAAAAAAGTACTTTGATTCTAAATATGGGAGGGAAAAAATTAACCCGTAAAAACAAAGTTTTTCACTCTAAATCCTTTATATGCGTGGCGGCTAGAGTCCTCTCGTCCTCTGGCTTGAGATGGCTGCCACCTATGGGTCAGATGATTGCATGCCCCCATTAAGCAATTGGTAATTAAATATAATTTTTTTTTTCCTAAAAAGTGTAAAATTTTGGAAAAAAATTTTCACGAAAAGTAATTGTCACGCACAACGAGTCTGTGTGCAAAATATCAGCTCAATTGGATCATGGGAAGTGGGTTAAAAAACGACCGAAAGATTTGCACGGTCGTAAGCACGCAAGCAAGTGAACTTAATATAAAGGATTTAAAAACCGGGGGACCTGGAGAAAAATCCACAGGACCACGGGGAGAACATGCAAACTCCAAATACACAGCAGGCATTGTCAGGGTCGGGATCAAATCTACGACCTCCTGTATACCAGGCGAGGTAGTTAACATCTCCGCCACCGCAGCGCCCCATTCATTTTCTAACCCAGAGCTTAAACTTTCTGCCACTCAATGTAATTAAATACCACGTACGTTTATATTACTATGCATACAGCACATATCAACATTCCCATACACACAAACTTCTACAATATTTAAATAATTCACTATCCCCTGTATGTAGCCTAAAAAAACTGTTGAGGAAAGTGCTGTTAGCGGCAGAGGTCGTAACCGGGTACCCGATACCCGTACCCTACCCGATACCTGGCTACCCGTACCCGGCCGGGTACGGGTAGCCGTTTGCAACCCTGGTGCGGCCGGGTACGGGTAGGCCGTGAGTCACTGGTGAGTAACCGTTTGTCACTCATTTCGGGTAGGGTACGGATAGGGAACGAGTACCCGTACCCGGCTGGGTACGGGTACGGGTACCCGTTTGCGACCCTGGTGCGGCCGGGTACGGGTAGGCCGTGAGTCATTGGTGAGTAACCGTTTGTCACTCATTTCGGGTAGGGTACGGGTACCCATTTGCGACCCAGGTGCGGCCGGGTACGGGTACGGAATCAAAACCCGTTTGCGACCTCTGGTTAGCGGGCATCTATAAAGGTTGGTACGGCACCACGCCCGGCCGCCTTTGTCTTCCCAAGGGGGCAATATTGACATATTGCACCAGGCACTCATTTGAGTCGAAGTCTACCCAAGGGCGCTGCCCACCACCGGTTCAGATAATTGTCACTGGTGTTGGTGACTGTGCGCAGGAATCGAACTCTGGTCACCGTATTCGTAACACAGGGTCAGGGTAAGGCTAAGGGGTAATGGATTAGCGGGTAGGATTTAGGGTTAGGGTTTATGACAATATTTAGGTTTAGAGGCTATATTTCCAACTAGGGGAGTTATGGTTTTCAATTTAGGGGTTAAGGTTTACAATTATGGTCCGGGGTTAAGGTAAATGGATAGAGGCTCGGATTTAGGGCGAGGGGTTATGGTTTAGGTTTACGATTAGGGTTAGGGTTAATGAATGAGGGGTTAAGATTTAGGGTGACTATTGTGTAGGCCTGAAGATAAGGGTGAGGGTTAATAGTTAACGGGATAAGATTTAGGGCTAGGGGTTAAGGTGAGGGTTTAGGAACAAGAGGTTTGGATTTAAGGAGTTGGGGCTTTTTTTTGGTTACAAGGCGTAGGACAAGGGGAACAGATAAGTGGGTTTGGAATTTTCTTTCAGGGATTGGTGGTAGGGCAGAGGTCGCAACCGGGTACCCGATACCCATACCCTACCCGATACCCGTACCCGGCCGGGTACGGGTACCCGCTTGCGACCCTGGTGCGGCCGGGTACGGGTACGGGTAGACCATGAGTCACTGGTGAGTAACCATTTGTCACTCATTTCCCAACGTCTTGTCCCTTCTCACAATTCAAGTTCCTAGAATCAACCCACCCGCACCTGCAACCACATGGCTTAATCCCAGAGGTCGCAATCAGGTACCCGATACCCGTACCCTACCCGTACCCGGCCGGGAACGGGTACCCGTTTGCGACCCTGGTGCGGCCGGGTACGGGTACGGGTAAGGAATCAAAACCCGTATGCGACCTCTGTGGTAGGGTTGACGGTAAGCATTACCGGTATGGGTTAGAGCGAGCGTTGAGGACTTATGAGGTGTAGGGAGTAAGCTCTGTGCAGAACTCACTCCAGCAACGTGGTCAAATCTTTCTGTTGCGAGCAGTGTCATCCCAATGTAGCTGCGTTCGTGATGTGATTACAATGTTAATTGCGTAACATATTGTGCCATCGACAAAGCACTAGAATTTGCAATGCACGGTGCATCGTGAAGTATACGCTGCATATACTGCGGTTCAGTAAAGCGCACACATTCATCCGCGATGCACTGCGCAGTATTGCTGTATTTGAACATCTTAACCGTACAGGATGTTAATTAACACATCGACTGCATGATTCAATGCATACTCTCTGCAAAACGTTACACACACGTACATGTCTTCGTTTTAGAGAATTAATGCACGGCACGCACATAACCCGTGAACTTTGCATTGAGAACGTAAGCAGCATCCAATCGGTTACGTACTTCACTTTGCTATTTTCCCCGACCTCTTGCGAAGTATGAGTATCATTTGACCAAAATTCACCCCCTGACACGAACTACAAAGGCAAAGCTCCCCCGGCAGTAGCCCTGCCAGACTGTTTGGGGCAAGTGCCGTTAGCGAGAACCGACGCAGGCCGGCACGGCACACGAGGGTGTGGGTGGTCAGCACCACGCCCGGCCGCCTTTGTCTCCCCAGTGGCGATGTTTACACAACGAACCAGGTACTCATTTGAGGCTGAGTCGACCTATGGTTAGGCCCAGAACCGGTTCAGATAATCGTCACCGGTGTTAGTGACCGTGAGCGGGAATCGAACTATTGTGACAGGATTCATAGCGCAGCACGCTAACCCAGAACACGCTCCTTTCATCGAACTTTCCACAACAAAGCCAAAGATCCCCCGTATAGCCTCAACAAACTGTTTGGGGCAAGTGCCGTTAGCGAGAACCGATGCAGGCCGGCACGGCACACGAGGGGGTGGGTGGCCAGCACCACGCCCGACCGCCTTTGTCTCCCCAGTGGCGATGTTTACTACACACCGCACCAGGTACTCATTTGAGGCTGAGTCGACCTAGGGTTAGGCCCAGAACCGGTTCAGATAATCGTCACCGGTGTTAGTGACCGGAATCGAACTCTGGTGACAGGATTCATAGCGAAGCGCGCTAACCCACAACACGCTCCTCTCATCGAACTTTCCACAACAAAGCCAAAGATTTACACTATTGGTACCTCATTTGACTCCTCGTAAAAAAGGTGTCAGTTTTGTTGCCAGATAAAAGGGTAAAAAAACTATTATCAAAGCCAAAGATCCCCCGTATAGCCTTTACAGACTGTTGTGGCAAGTGCTATTAGCGAGCACCTATGAAGGCCGGAACGGTACACGAGGGGGTGGGTGGCCAGCACCACGCCCGACCGCCTTTGTCTCCCCAGTGGCGATGTTTACACACCGCACCAGGTACTCATTTGAGGCTGAGTCGACCTAGGGTTAGGCCCAGAACCGGCCGTGAGCGGGAATCGAACTCTGGTCGCCGGGTTCGTAGTGCAGTACAGCGCTACACATGGGTTCTTCATAGCGCGGCGTGCCAACCCGCTCCACTCCAAGAGTCGAACAACTTTCCACACAGAGACGTGTGGGTTTTATATTTTTTAAATGCTTTATATTAAGTTCGCTTGCTTGCTTGCTTAGGACCGTGCAAATCTTTCGGTCGTTTTTTAACCCACTTCCCGTGATCCAATCGAGCTGACATTTTGCACACAGACTCGTTGTGCGTGACAATTAATGTTCGTGAAAATTTTTTTCCAAAAGTTTACACATTTTAGGACAAAAAAATTATAATTAATTACCAATTGCTTAATGGTGCAATGCAATCATCTGACCCATAGGTGGCAGCCATCTCAAGCCAGAGGACGAGAGGACTCTAGCCGCCACGCATATAAAGGATTATTAGTGAAAAACTTTGTTTTTACGGTTTATACTTGTTACACATTTGCTGCACTGCCCTCTACTGCGCACAATGCGCTGTAAGGGTGGCACGGTGGGTCAAAACCATCCCAGGACTTTGTTTTTTTCGGTCAAGTCACGTAGGCAAAAAAACAAATTAAAATTTGTAATTTAATTTCGTTTTTTTTCATTTTTTATTTATGAAAACAACTACATTTAGTTGCTTTCATTTCTAATTTATTTAAATTTTTTTCCTACGTGGATCCTTGCAGTCACGAAAACTTCAAATCTAGAATACATCCCAGGACTATCCCAGACTGAACCCCGGCCTTCGCTTCGGAAGATTCTGACGATTTAAAAAAATAAACAATTTTAGGTGCACGCGTAAAGTAAAACAGTACGGTGTTTATTAAAGATCTACTGCACATGTGTGTATGTACATACATACACACACGTGCTCGCTAACAGCACTTGCCCCAACAATCTGTTAAGGCTATACGGGAGATCTTTGTGTATGGGGAGCGGTGGTGCAGTGGTTAGCGCTACGCTGCGCTACGAACCCAGCGACCCGAGTTCGATTCCCTCTCACGGCCGCCAACGCCGGTGGACGATTATCAGAACCGGTTCTGGGCCTCCCCTAGGTCGACTCAGCCCTCAAATGAAGTTATACCTGGTGCGGCGTGTAGTCAACATCGCCACTGGGGAGACAAAGGCGGCCGGGCGTGGTGCTGGCCACCCACCCCCTCGTGTACCGGTCCCAGCCTTCACATGTGCAACTCGCTAACAGCACTTGCCCCTAGAGTCTGTTAAGGCTACACGGGGGATCTTTGTCTGTGTGTGTTCAAGAGTGTGTCTGTGTGACTTGATGTGCGTCTGTTCGATTCCCGCTCACGGCCAACACAAAGTGACGATTAATCTGAACCCGTGCCGGACCTCTCCTAGGTCGGCTCAGCCTCAACTGAGTAGGTGGAGGAGACAAAGGCGGCCGGGCGTGGTTGCTGGCCACCCCACCCCCTCGTGTGCCGATCCCATCCTTCACATGTGCGACTCGCTATCAGCACTTGCCCCAACAATCTGTTAAAGCTATACTGGGGGATAGTTTGTCTTTTTTTGTACAATACGTAGCGATGTCATTGTGTACGAAGGTTATTAACACACTGGATGATGATAAGGCGTTATGCTTAATGCACACACAGAAACTGAACTTGAACGCGTAACTAGTGGACAGCGAACACGAAACGCGCACACACACACACGACATTCCACGCAGCAACGTACACGGCCGACACAAAATGAGCATGTGGACCACGTGTATATACACATCAAAAAAGTGTCACGTTGACAAAAGACAAATAGTTCACTGCTTTAGCCCACCGGTGTCTTGAAATGTGATGATTGGCCGTGTCGGGTGGTGGAGGGTTACGACACATTTATAAAGAACGCGATCTAACCCAAAAACGTTGATTGTGAATAATATTGGTCGCGAAAGCCTTACGTGTTAAACATTCATAATTATTATTAATACCGAATGAAAATTAAGACTATTAAACTTTATACGCGTGTGAAAAAAAGTCATCGCAGCCGTCCACAGCTGTCGATATACGCGGGCAATGTACGTGTGTGTGTATGGTTTGTGCGTGTTAACAGAGACTCGAATACTTTTATAAACTCGTTAAGGAGCTTAACCAAAGTTAGAGGCGATCAAAAACGTAATTAATCTACGCGGTTAAGGTGGAAAATAACTAACGCGCAAACTCAGCCTAGGCCCTACGAATGCATCGCTATGGATCGTAAAACACCGTCTAAGTTAGAAGTTGGAAGTGTAACAATTCTTATTTTTTTTCTTGGTTCTTTCGGTAAAGTCCCGTAGAAGGGAAATAATAAAAATATTAAACAATAAAAAAACCTTTAATCAAAATTCTTATTTATTTAAAAAACGCCGAGTTTTTGCAAAAAAGATTAAACTGTTCACCCCCTCCTCCTCCTCCAGTTCGCGTTGAAAGCGACCGCTTTAGTTGAATACTTATAATTGCAAACAAACAACATTATATTTATTAAAACAAACTAAAACAACAAGAAGTGTTTAGTTCCATCACTTTTCGTACAAGCCTCCGCTAGGCCTCAAAATCAAGTCGCCGATCGGCTCAACGGAGAGTTTCAACAGATTTCTTATTTAGAATATTTACAACGTAAAAACACACGTAAACCATCCAGCATTCGTAACGTTCGGTGTTAAACATTGTCGACGGTTAAAACAATGCTTTGTTAATGTTCCAAAAACAATTTTAAAAATAACGTCACCTCAGCCTAGGCTAACCAAAGGCTCCATTTCTCAGTGTTTTCGACCCAGGCCGCAATGCCCTCCACCGCCTCAGAAACTTAACTATCGTAAAACCAATCATTATAGATTAGTTTTACACCGTTATCTTTTTGTTATCGTCTTCGTTTGTTATCATTGTAACGCCAGACGTTCTCTCTCTGTCTACACGGCAGACTGCGGCAGACCCCGAGTTTTAGTTCTAAAACGTCGGACTAAAAGTTGACGTTTCGTTACGCGCGCTGTCATTCTTGTTTACGTCTTTAGCACTTTTTGTATTATTGTAACAATGTTCTTGTTTATCATCGTACGTAGTCGTCGTAATTGTGAGAATCGCGTTTGCCAATTGACGCTTAACTTGGAACGCTCACGGCGAGTTACGACGACTAGATTGTGTTAACTTGCTAAGTTTTGTTAATTGTTGCAAACATTCTATTTTAGTCGCATTCAAGTGCGGACAATTGTGATCGCAGCCACACGTACACACACACACAGCTTCGATGTAAACTCATCTACAAGTAATACGGATGAAGCCTTCATCCAGCAGTGCATCGAGCACTCTTAAAATGATTATAGTTTATAAACAATGCACACACGCACGCTAAACTATACCGTGCTAAGAATATACTAAACTATGTATACTTGCAATGCATTAAAGTTGCACACCAATGCTATTCCGCGCACGTTTTATAAATTACAATGTGCACATTAGAACTCATATATACACACAGTTAATTATTATGTAACGAATAATGTAAATTTTATTGGTTAATTCGGTAAAGTCCCTTCTACGTGACTTTACCTAAAGAACCAAGAATATGAATCCTTGCAGTCACGAAAGCTTTAAATCAGAATGTACACTTATGATTAGTGTAACATATTGCACAATATACAATGAGCTGTTATAATCTGCAATGTATCATGTTGCATTGTTAAGTATACGGCTGCATATATTGTGGTTCAATATAGCTAACACATATCCATAATAGAGGTGTTATTGTGGTTGGATCACGAAAAATGTGTCGTTAAACCCGCCACCACCCGACACAGGCGAAATTAGTAAGATTTGCCACGTAAACGGAACGTGCCAATTCGTCTCCAGTAACATCAACACAACGTTTACAATCTCAAGTACGACGTTTCGCGATTAACCCACACGTATTCATGTACAGTATACCGTGTGGAAATCTTAACCGTGCAAAAAATGCACACACATTGACTGCATAATTCAACACACTCTCTTCAAAACGTTATACGCGCGTACATTAATGTACACATTTTAGAATTAAGTGCACACATACAGATTCATAAGATGCATTGTGCAGCTTTTAAAAACACTATACAAACCACGTAGAATTTTTACAAATAATGCATCTTGTTGTGCGGAATTACACACTGAACAATACACACAATACGTGCACACTACAATACGAACTCCAATTGCTACACACACACAATGTAATATGTAATTACTGTGTGTGTGTACATGCAAACATGATGTAAGTGGTTCGCTTACCAAAACGAAAATATGGCTTAGTATCCATACGTGATGTGCTTTGGGGTCCTCTACGCTGCCCTTACGGGAACACGTGGGGTAACCACGGAGAGAGAGACACACACAGACCTTGAGAGACACAGGATACACAACACAGAGACACAGACAGTCACAGGGATGGGGGAGGGACACGACACGATGACAGGACAAACACAGACAGGCACGTACACACACAGACACACACACGGGTAAGGCTAAACAGATGACACACACACACGGACGCAACTACACACCGAAACAGGAAGACACTCACGCAGCCAAGCGGGACGGCCGAGGCAAAGACACCGGAAGACACGGACAGGTCAGAGACACGGAGAGACGGTGAGAGAGACACGGAGACAGAGACACTGAGAGAGACACACGGAGAGAGACACACGGAGAGAGACACACGGAGAGAGACACGGGGAGGAGAAGGGAGGGGGGGGGTTAAAGGGAGAGGAGACACCGGGAGACCTCAAGCCCTCTCTCGCGAGGAATACCCCCCCCGTCTCATCCTCCACCGCTATTTATATGACTCCGCCCCCACCGCCCCGCTTACTGGCCACGCCCACCCGCGAGAGTGGCCACGCGATTGGACGCCGACATCCCCCCCCCACCCCCGTCGCCGCCCCTCTCGGGGATTGACCACGCCCACAAATTATATTGGCCCCTCCCCCTTAAATATAGTTACGCCCCCTTAAAGTATAAAAACGACAGATTTGAAGCTTTCGTGACTGCAAGGAATCATATTTTTAGGTTTTTTCGGTAAAGTCACGTAGGTAAAACATCAAAATTAATGAAAATAAAATAAAAACAAAAACAAAAATCACGACGTTTCGGAGGCAACACAAGCTTCCGTCTTCAGGTGGAACCGTCACATCACGCTTGCTGTAATCAAGTAAATGAGAGATTTCGATTTAAAGCTTTCGTGACTGCAGGGATTCATCTTCTTGGTTCTTTCGGTAAAGTCACGTAGAATGGAAATAATACAAATAAAACGTAATAAAATAATTCTCACGACGTTTCGGCCACAACGCAAGCAGCCGTCTTCAGGTGGAGAACAGGTCTGTCGACAGACGGCTGCTTGCGTTGTGGCCGAAACGTCGTGAGAATTATTTTATAATGTTTTATTTTTGTTATTTTATTATTTCCCTTCTACGTGACTTTACCGAAAGAACCAAGAAGATGAATCCCTGCAGTCACGAAAGCTTTAAATCGAAGTATAACTTCTTGTTAGTAGATCAGCTTATTGGAGAGTATATTTAGCATACTGATGATACTATGTAGTTTATACTTTAGTTGTTTACGTGGTGGTTTAGTTACTGCAGCTACATACTATTAACATTCCGTCACTTCATTAATGCTACCCCTATCCCCCTCCCTTTGATTCTGCTAATCCTGCATAATGCACGGGCATAATATGACTTTAAACCCTCCTCTCACCTCCTACGCATTTCACAAGTAGTACTAATCCCATATCTGCATTTCCCATAAATATGCTAAATTCCTCTTGATATGCAAATTATTTTGTCAAGGCGCCCTTCCCCCCCTTCCAAACCAGCTTAAATAGACGCTCCAAGCCTGGGGTGTGTCATTCAGACGCTGTCTTTCCGACAGACCTGTTTCTTCACCTGAGGACGGCTGCTTGCGTTGTGATGACTTTACCGAAAGAACCAAGAAGATGAATCCCTGCAGTCACGAAAGCTTTAAATCGAAATTTAAGCTCTTTTTACTCACAGATGTCTCACTAGGTAAGAATGTTACAACAAGACAGTCACACAAACACAACGATAGCGGCGCAAGGCACAAGACGGGTAAACACATCACCCAGGCAACATCACAAATACGACACTAAACCATCCCCCATCCTACCAGGGCAAAGCCCCACTGGGCTGTTAACTTATCGTTCAAAAGCGACACGGCTACAAATGATAGCTCAACAAAGGGGCCTATTCGTTTGGACATTGATAGCAGCAAACTCATCTAATTCGTCTAAAGGGGTGTTTCTAACTGTGGAGGGAAGAACTGGAGGACGCGACCACGGGGAGAGAGAGAGACACGCAAACTCCAAATATACAGCAGGCGTCATGGTCTACAGCAGGCGTATGGGTCGGGATCGAACCCACGACCTCCTGTACACCAGGCGAGGTCGTTAACATCTCTTAGCCATATGCAAACTCCAAATATACAGCAGGCGTCAGGGTCACGGTCGAGCCCACGACCTCCTGTATACCAAGCGAGGTAGTTAACATCTCCTAGTCACATCCAAACTCCAAATACAGCAGCAGATGTCAGGGTCGGGATCGAACCCACGACCTCCAGTATACCAGGCGAGGTAGTTAACATCTCCTAGCCACATCCAAACTCCAAATATACAGCAGGCGTCAAGGTGGGATCGAACCCACGACCTCCTGTATACCAGGCGAGGTAGTTAACATCTCCTAGCTACATGCAAACTCCAAATATACAGCAGGCGTCAGGGTCGGGATTGAACCCACGACCTTCGGCATGTCCAGGCGAGGTCGTCAACATCAAAAAAAAAGTCAAAGTCAAAAGTCAAAAAAAAGTCAAAGTCAAAAGTCACTTTATTGTCAAGTGTGTTACATGCATGACATACAACACAGGTGAAATTACAGTCCTCTCTCTTGGTCCCACGGTGCAACCAAGCAATTAAAAAATGAATCACAATTAACAGACATAAATAAACAATAAACAATCGGCGATCAACACAAGATAAATAATCAAAAATGTAATAGACTTAAAATAAACAACAGTCAAGAATTATAAAATGTAAAATATTATTTAAATAAAATAATTAAAGAAATAAGATATTTAAACCGGTGTGGTAGTGTGATGTAGTTCAATGTGCAGTCCAGAGATCAGGATGTACGAGTGAATGTGTGTGTGGGGGTCGGGGTCAGGGGGCAAAGGGGGGAGGGTGGGCAGAGGGGGGGAGTGATGGTAGAGCAGGGAGGGAGTTGAGTCTCCTGACAGCCTGGTGAAAGAAACTGTCTTTGAGCCTGCTGCTCTTGGCCCGAAGACTCCGCAATCTCCTCCCTGACGGCAGCAGGCTGAAGAGGCTGTGAGATGGGTGGGTGGGATCACCTGCAATCTTGATTGCTTTGCTGGTGATGCGGGTGTTATAAATGTCCAGAAGAGGGGGGTGAGAGACACCAATGATCCTCTCAGCTGCTCTCACTATGCGCTGCAGAGTCTTGCGGCAGGACACGGTGCAGGTGCCGTACCACACGGTGATGCAGCTCGTCAAGATGCACTCAACGGTGCCTCTGTAGAAGGTGTGCATGATGGGGGGCGGGGCTCCTGCTCTTCTCAGTTTGCGGAGAAAGTACAGGCGCTGTTGGGCTTTTTTGGCCAGTGATGCAGTGTTGTGACTCCACGACAGGTCTTCAGAGATGTGCACACCCAGGAACTTGGTGCATCTCACCCTCTCCACTGCAGCACCGTTGATGGTTAGCGGAGTATGCTGGGTGTGCACTCTCCTGAAGTCCACAACAATCTCCTTCGTCTTCTCAACATTCAAGTGGAGATTGTTGTCCTTGCACCACGTGGCCAGCCTGCTCACCTCACTCCTGTAGTTTGTCTCATCCCCGTTTTTGATGGCACCCACCACAGTTGTGTCATCCGCAAACTTAATGAAGAGGTTGGAGCTGAATGATGGTGTGCAGTCGTGGGTCAGCAAAGTGAAGAGGAGGGGGCTCAGCACACATCAATAACACTGGCCTAATGGCACATACACTTTGTGTTATGATGAAGGGTCATTGCCCGAAACGTCGCCTATAATACATTTGTTCCATTTAAGGTCCCACAGATGCACGTGTCCCCTATACTGGACATCCGTGAGTAAAAAGAGCTTCATAGCTCATCGGATTCCTCCTGCGGTAATAAACATTCCTGCGGAGGGAGCTGGTAGGAACGTTGGGTTGCTCGGTCAATGGCCTGCAGGGTCAACGGCGGCGTGGTGTATTCCGCAAATATGCCCGACTGTGAGGGCGGGCACAAGCCGGCGTGAGTAGGTTAGACGTTGAGTTTTGTAAGGGCAACACGGGGTGACCAGCCCCTCCCCACCCAGCCCCTCCCCTCCCACCCGCCACCCAGCCCCACCCTCCCCACCCAGCCCCTCCCCTCCCTCCCCACCCAGCCCCTCCCCACCCTCCCCTCCCCACCCAGCCCCACCCTCCACACCCAGCCCCTCCCCTCCCTCCCCACCCAGCCCCTCCCCACCCTCCCCTCCCCACCCAGCCCCACCCTCCATACCCAGCCCCTCCCCACCCTCCCCACCCCTCACCCAGCCCCACCCTCCCCACCCAGCCCCTCCCCTCCCTCCCCACCCAGCCCCTCCCCACCCTCCCCTCCCCACCCAGCCCCACCGTCCATACCCAGCCCCTCCCCACCCTCCCCACCCCTCACCCAGCCCCACCCTCCCCACCCAGCCCCTCCCCAACCTCCTCTCCCCACCCAGCCCCACCCCTCCCATTTTTGGATGCACGACGGACGGACACAATAATCCCCCGTGGGCTGGTGTAACCAGGAGGTTCGTCGTGATTTTTATGTTTATTTTATTTTTTATTTTACTTTCATAAATTTTAATTTTTTACCTACGTGACTTTACCGAAAAAACCCTAAGAATATGAATAGGTTCCTACCAGGATAAACATTCATCTTCCGACGTTGACACGGACGGAAGTTGAGTTGTTGTCGTGGTTGGCTGCGCAACCACCACTGGCACAACGCGACAACAAAAACAACCGCCGTCAACAACATCGAGTGGCCGGCGACGTCACCACGGCGCTTGTGCCAGGCTAGGTGCACTTTGGAGGCCGTCGCGTGAAGTGTCGGAGGGCCGCTCACGCAAGAGACCCGGGCTCTACCGATGCGTTCGACCGAGATGACTGGCAGATGCCACCACCTGCGCTTTCAACCGTGCCACCTAGCTACACTTTATCCGCCCGGCGCTCCGCTCGTTGTTGTGAGCGTCGCTCCTCCGCCCTCCGTTGTTGTTGTGGCTGGAGGGGCGACTGCCTCCAACTGCCCAGCAGCAGCAGCGGCGTGTCAAGCTGAACTTGGCACCGCTCGTACCAAAGCTAAAGATCCCCCGTATAGCCTGCCACAGGCTGTTGGGGCAAGTGCTGTTAGCGAGCAGCACCTATGAAGGCCGGCAAGGCACACGAGGGGGTGGGTGGCCTGCACCACGCCCGGCCGCCTTTGTCTCCCTCCGTGGCGATGTTTACTACACACCGCTACACCAGCTACTCATTTGAGGAAGAGTCTGCGGCACGCAGTTTATTCACTGTTCATGCAGCGTCCTGAATTAATAACAATCTTACTGGCAGGAACCTCCTGGTTACACCAGCCCACAGGGGATTATTGTGTCCGTCCGTCGTGCAGGGAGGGGCTGGGTGGGGCTGGGTGGGAGGTGGGAGGGGTGGGGCTGGGTGGGGAGGGGCTGGGTGGGGAGGGGCTGGGTGGGGATGGGAGGGGCTGGGTGGGGAGGGGCTGGTCACCCCGTGGTGCCCTTATAAAACTCAACGTTTCACCTACTCACGCCGGCTTGTGCCCGCCCTCACAGTCGGCCATATTTGCGGAATACACCACGCCGCCGTTGACCCTGCAGGCCATTGACCGAGCAACCCAACGTTCCTACCAGCTCCCTCCGCAGGAATGTGTTTTAAAAGTCTATTTAATTAAGTAGAACGTGTCGTCTATATTTATTCAAAGTTGCGAATTTTGATGTGACGTCACATTTCTCAACCCCCCCCCCCCGCCGCCTCGTTACACATCGTCACAAATGTCTGACCCCGCCCCCCCAGGTGCGTGACGTCATTTATGGACGTCCTCAACGACAATGTAACATTATAATTACATTATTATTAAAGTCAATGCATGTAACATTATTAATATCAAGAGCCCATGTATGTGTCCACGTTCAACACAAGTACCGTGGGTACTTAATGCGTTAACTTGATCCCTTGCAAAAGCTACAATCTATTTGGTTCTAGATTTGACGCTTTCGTGACTGCAAAGTCACGTAGATGAAAAATAAAATTGAATAAGTGAAAACAACTAAATGAAATCACGACATTTCGGAGGCAACACAAGCTTCCGTCTTCAGGTCGCTGTAGTAAGCGAAACGTCGTGATTTAATTTAGTTGTTTTCATTTATTTTATTTTTTTACCTACGTGACTTTACCGAAAAAACCAAAGGGTATGAATCTATTTGATGGTTTGAACATTTTAACTCACCTCGTGGTTTTATAGCTCGAAAGGGTCAAATGTATTAATTTTTTATTTTTTTTTGTCAAACAGGTTATTATTGACGTATTCTTGGGGTCTTTGGGCAAAGTCCTCGTCGATAGGTTCAAAGAAATCAGCTTAAAATCAAGAGACCGTCCATAAATGACGTCACGTGATTTTGGACGATTTTTGACCCCCCCCACCTTCGTCACACAAAGTCAGACCCCCCCCCCCCCCTCAAATATGACGTCACAAAGCTCTGCCCAAAAAAAAAGAAAACATGCTTCAAATCTCGATTTAAAGCTTTCGTGACTGCCGGGATTCATCTTCTTGGTTCTTTCGGTGGTGTTTCATTCAGACGCTGTCTCCCCGACAGACCTGGTCTTCACTGAGGATGGCTGCTTGCGTTGTGGCCGAAACGTCCGTGAGAATTATTTTATTATGTTTTATTTTTATTATTTTATTACTTCCCTTCTACGTGACTTTACCGAAAGAACCAAGAAGATGCTTCAAATCGCTTTAAACTATTGTCAACTATTGTATTTTATTATGTTTTATTTCTATTATTTTATTATTTCCATTCTACGTGACTTTACCGAAAGAACCAAGAAGATGAATCCCTGCAGTCACGAAAGCTTTCATCGAAATTTATTGTCATTTGAGTGCGTATTTAATGTGGCGCTGCACTCTGATGTTGTAGGAGAAAAACATTTATTACAAAGTCTATTTAATTAAGTGGAACGTGTTGTCTATGTAGTGGTGGTGCGGACGCGCGCCCGCAGTGAGAGATCACGGGGCGGCGCGGGGTGCGTGGTTGTCCGCGCTGACACAAGGTGGGAACGAGGATCGTGGACAGCGCGCAGTGATTGGTCAACTGGGGTGGGTGCTCTCAGCGACGTCCGCATGAAGGACTATAAAGGGGGACGCCGCGGGAGCACTCGGGGTTGTTGTTAACCAGTCGAAGAACGAAGACGGAGTCCAGAGGTAGGGGCTCTGAGACCCCTAGTCCCGCTGTCCTTGTGAGGGCCGGGGCCCTGTGTGGCTCGGAGGCGAGACTGTGGGACCCCGTGGTCTGACGTCCATGTGGGACGGAGGCTGTGGGGACCCAGAGTCGAGACGGACACCCCGGCTGGGTGTGTTCCGAGAGGCTACGGGGCGTAAGAGCCCGTGTGGGTGTAGCCGGGGTTAAGGCTGGAGTTAGCCACCGCTGTAATATACGTTGGTGTTAATAAAAGAGTGTGCTACCCGTAAGGTCGCCTCCCGCCAAGTTCCTACATTACATCTATATTAATTTGAAATTGCGCATTTTGATGTGACGTCACATTTCTCACCCCCTCCCCCCCCCCGCCTCCCTCGTCACACATCGTCACAAATGTCTGACCACCCCCCCCCCTCCCTAAGAGATTCAAAGAAAATAACAAAAAAATAACGAAAAATAACAAACAAAAAACTAGGACGTTTCGATCGCAAGCGTCGTCTTTTTTTCTTCTCGGTGACGAACGCTCGTGTTGTTATTTTTTGTCTTAGTTTGTTTTTATATTTACCGAAAGACCCAAAAATATTAATTCCCGCAGTTACGAAAGCTTCAAGCGTTTTCGCCCCTCCCCTAATTAGCATATTCACACAGATTAGCATAAACCACGCCCATTTCCGGTGACCTCTCCCCCCACATCCCTTGTGGTAACGCCCACAAAAGCCACTTCCATATATGGGCATGAGGAGTTGGCCAAAACCCTTCCGAGTCTTATGGGCAATTCTTATACATTTCTAGGATAATTAAATATATAGGAGTCGTATGACGTTCGATATTTCTCACGTGTGAGTCTTAATTCTATAACAAATCAACACGATCAACAGCCCGGTCACGTATTTTTAAACAGGGGTATTACATTTATTTTTCACGTTTAATTTGACATTCTAAAATCTCAAGACGACATGTTACATTTCTCGTAAATACATCTGTGCAGTGTTCTGGATTAGTGAATACATCTGTGCAGCGCGATGGACATGGATTCGTAAATCCATCTGTGCAGTGCGCTGGACATGGATTCGTAATCCATCTGTGCAGTGTGCTGGAGATGAAATTCTTGAATCCATCTGTGCAGCGCGCTGGAGATGAAATTCTTGAATCCATCTGTGCAGTGCGCTGGAGATGAAAGTCGTGAATCCATCTGTGCAGCGCGCTGGAGATGAAATTCGTGAATCCATCTGTGCAGTGCGCTGGAGATGAAATTCGTGAATGCATCTGTGCAGTGCGCTGGAGATGAAAGTCGTGAATCCATCTGTGCAGCGCGCTGGAGATGAAATTCGTGAATGCATCTGTGCAGTGCGCTGGAGATGAAAGTCGTGAATCCATCTGTGCAGCGCGCTGGAGATGAAATTCGTGAATCCATCTGTGCAGGCGCGCTGGAGATGAAATTCGTGAACCCATCTGTGCAGCGCGCTGGTGGTATGGTTGAGCTTTCTCCAGGTCCTCCGATTTTTCGATGACTTTGGCTGCTACACATGTCCGAACGATGGGGGGACACTTTGTTGAGCAATTTTTTTTTGTATGTGGCCAGGGTCGTTTCTGAATAATAAGTTAATACTCAAAGTGAGTGGGGGCTTTGCCCTGGTAGGATGGGGGGATGGTTTAGTGTCGTATTTGTAAAGTGTCTGGGTGATTGTTTACCTGTCTGGGTACTGTGCACTGCCCATCGTGTCTATTTTCTGTGCCCCTACTGGACATCTGTGAGTAAAAAGAGCTTCTTCTTGGTTCTTTCGGTAAAGTCACGTAGAAGGGAAGTAATAAAATAAAAAAAATAAAACATAATAAAATAATTCTCACGACGTTTCGGCCACAACGCAAGCAGCCATCCTCAGGTGAAACCAGGTCTGTCGAGGCGACAGCGTCTGAATGAAACAGCACACGTGCTTGGAGCATATATATAAGCTGGGTTGGAAGGGGGGGGGGGGGGAAGGGCGCCCTTGACAAAAATAATTTGCATATCAAGAGGAGTTTAGCAATAAATTCCTCTTGATATGCTTTTATTTTTATTATTTTATTATTTCCCTTCTACGTGACTTTACCGAAAGAACCAAGAAGATGAATCCCTGCAGTCACAAAAGCTTTAAATCGAAATTTAAAAAAGAGCTTCATTGCTCATCGGATTCCTCCTGCGATTTCAACAAATATTCTCATTCTGAAATGCGGCAGTACCCTCCTGAAAGCCAGACACGGCAGGTCACGTGCGGTAGGGAAACAGTGTGGGCCGTTACTGGCCGGTATGGAAGAGTAGGCCAAACACCCACCACTCTCGCTGGGCTCTACAGAGCTCACTCCATCCTGCACAGCACATTAAAAATTGTCGTCCGTCACGTAAACCCCTTGGGGACCCCCCCCCACTACCACCACAGTAGGGCTGGTGGCTTTGGCCCAGCTGTCGTCTGTCACGTAAACCCCTTGGGGACCCCCCCCACTACCATCACGGCAGGGCTAGTGGCTTTGCTCAGTTGCCGTCCGTCACGTAAACCCCCTTGGGGACCCCCCCCACTACCATCACGGCAGGGCTAGTGGCTTTGCCCAGCTGTCATCCGTCACGTAAACCCCTGGGGACCCCCCCACTACCATCACGGCAGGGCTAGTGGCTTTGCTCAGTTGCCGTCCGTCACGTAAACCCCTTGGGGACCCCCCCCACTACCATCACGGCAGGGCTAGTGGCTTTGCCCAGTTGCCGTCCGTCACGTAAACCCCTTGGGGACCCCTCCCCCCCAAACCCCTTGGGGACCCCCCCACTACCACCAAAGACCACCCGTGTAGCCTCAACAGACTGTTGGGGGCAAGTGCTGTTAGCGAGCAGCACCTATGAAGGCCAGCACGGCACACGAGGGGGCTGGGTGCCCAGCACCGCGCCCGGCCGCCTTTGTCTCCCCGGTGCTGATGTTGACGGCACACCACGACAGCACCACCAGGCACTCGTTTGAGGCCGAGTGGACCTTGGGGAGGCTCAGGACCGGTTCAGAAGATCACTCACCGGTGATATCAGCCATTGTCGGGAATCAAACTCGTGTTTCTGGGCTCGCAGCTGCGTGGGCAAACAATTGCACCACAACTTCGTGGTGGACGGCGCTTGTGCCAGGCTAGGTGCACTTTGAGGTCACGCGCGTGTCAAAAGCTCGCTGCTGAAAGGTCACGGGACAGACCCAGGTGCCATGGGTTGACTGCTTGTGCCAGGCTAGGTGCAGGAGGTCACGGGACAGACCCAGGTGCCATGGGTTGACTGCTGTGCCAGGCTAGGTGCAGGAGGTCACAGACAGGCCCAGGTGCTATGGGTTGACTGCTGTGCCAGGCTAGGTGCAGGAGGTCACGGGACAGACCCAGGTGCTATGGGGTTGACTGCTGTGCCATGCTAGGTGCAGGAGGTCACGGGACAGACCCAGGTGCTATGGGTTGACTGCTGTGCCAGCTAGGTGCAGGAGGTCACGGGACAGACCCAGGTGCTATGGGTTGACTGCTGTGCCAGGCTAGGTGCAGGAGGTCACGGGACAGACCCAGGTGCTATGGGTTTGACTGCTGTGCCAGGCTAGGTGCAGGAGGAGGTCACGGGACAGACCCAGGTGCCATGGGTTGACTGCTTTGGCAGGCTAGGTGCAGGAGGTCACGGGACAGACCCAGGTGCCATGGGTTGACTGCTGTGCCAGGCTAGGTGCAGGAGGTCACGGGACAGACCCAGGTGCTATGGGTTGACTGCTGTGCCAGGCTAGGTGCAGGAGGAGATCACGGGACAGACCCTGCAGGTGCTATGGGTTGACTGCTGTGCCAGGCTAGGTGCAGAAGGTCACGGGACAGACCCAGGTGCTATGGGTTGACTGCTGTGCCAGGCTAGGTGCAGGAGGTCACGGGACAGACCCAGGTGCCATGGGTTGACTGCTGTGCCAGGCTAGGTGCAGGAGGAGGTCACGGGACAGACCCAGGTGCCATGGGTTGACTGCTGTGCCAGGCTAGGTGCAGGAGGAGATCACGGGACAGACCCAGGTGTCTATGGGTTAACTGCTGTGCCAGGCTAGGTGCAGGAGATCACGGGACAGACCCAGGTGTCTATGGGTTGACTGCTGTGCCAGGCTAGGTGCAGGAGGTCACGGGACAGACCCAGGTTCTATGGGGTTGACTGCTGTGCCAGGCTAGGTGCAGGAGGAGGTCACGGGATAGACCCAGGTGCTATGGGTTGACTGCTGTGCCAGGCTAGGTGCAGGAGGTCACGGGACAGACCCAGGTGCTATGGGTTGACTGCTGTGCCAGGCTAGGTGCAGGAGGTCACGGGACAGACCCAGGTGCTATGGGTTGACTGCTGTGCCAGGCTAGGTGCAGGAGGTCACGGGACAGACCCAGGTGCTATGGGTTGACTGCTGTGCCAGGCTAGGTGCAGGAGGTCACGGGACAGACCCAGGTGCCATGGGTTGACTGCTGTGCCAGGCTAGGTGCAGGAGGAGGTCATGGGACAGACCCAGATGCTATGGGTTGACTGCTGTGCCAGGCTAGGTGCAGGAAGAGATCACGGAACAGACCCAGGTGTCTATGGGTTGACTGCTGTGCAGGCTAGGTGCAGGAAGTCACGGGACAGACCCAGGTGCTATGGGTTGACTGCTGTGCCAGGCTAGGTGCAGGAGGAGATCACGGGACAGACCCTGCAGGTGTTATGGGTTGACTGCTGTGCCAGGCTAGGTGCAGGAAGTCACGGGACAGACCCAGGTGCTATGGGTTGACTGCTGTGCCAGGCTAGGTGCAGGAGGTCACGGGACAGACCCAGGTGCTATGGGTTGACTGCTGTGCCAGGCTAGGTTGCAGGAGGTCACGGGACAGACCCAGGTGTCTATGGGTTAACTGCTGTGCCAGGCTAGGTGCAGGAGGTCACGGGACAGACCCAGGTGCCATGGGTTGACTGCTGTGCCAGGCTAGGTGCAGGAGGAGGTCACGGGACAGACCCTGCAGGAGGTCACGGGACAGACCCAGGTGCTATGGGTTGACTGCTGTGCCAGGCTAGGTGCAGGAGGAGGTCACGGGACAGACCCAGGTGCTATGGGTTGACTGCTGTGCCAGGCTAGGTGCAGGAGGAGATCACGGAACAGACCCAGGTGCTATGGGTTGACTGCTGTGCCCAGGCTAGGTGCAGGAGGTCACGGGACAGACCCAGGTGCTATGGGTTGACTGCTGTGCCAGGCTAGGTGCAGGAGGAGGTCACGGGACAGACCCTGCAGGAGGTCACGGGACAGACCCAGGTGTCTATGGGGTTGACTGCTGTGCCAGGCTAG
>NW_027615304.1:5000-47500 GCF_965212315.1 Lampetra planeri | reverse complement strand
CACGGCCACCGTGAACCCCACCCACCCACACGGCCACCGTGAACCCCACCCACCCACACGGCCACCGTGAACCCCACCCACCCACCCACACGGCCGTCGTGAACCCCACCCACCCACACGGCCACCGTGAACCCCACCCACCCACCCACACGGCCATCGTGAACCCCACCCACCCACACGGCCATTGTGAACCCCACCCACCCACACGGCCATCGTGAACCCCACCCACCCACCCACACGGCCATCGTGAACCCCACCCACCCACGACGGCCGTCGTGAACCCCACCCACCGTCTCTTTCAGACGCGCGTCGAGGACTCTCCTCCAATCACGTTGGAGCTCTCTGCGCCTCCTCAGCCAATCGGCACGGAGGACACCGACTCTGCACCGTCCAATCAGCAGCAGCGTTACCGCCCCCACCACCGCCCTCACCACCGGCGCCACCACCAGCAGCAGCAGCAGCCAATGAGAGGCGACGACGCAGACAGGGGCGGCTACTTGCCAACCAATCACAGCGGACATAACTGGACGAGGGGTGGGGACGGTTGGAGGAGACCGGCGAATCAGAGGGAGCCGTTTGGCCGTGCGGCCAATCAGAGGAGAGCTCTGTCAGGGGCCATTGGAAGCGAGGAGAGTTCGACCAATCAGGAAACGGGATGTTGGGAGGAGCCCCGCGAGCCGACCAATGGAAGGGCGGTTTCTTCGACGATGCTTTCGACCAATCGTGGAAGAGCGAGGGCCAATCGGAGTCGCCCATTCGCCGAGAGAACGGCCAATCGGAGCCCAGCTTCTTCGCACTCGGCCAATGAGGATGGAGGATCCTCAGTAGCCAATGGGAATGCAGCTTCTTCACGATCGGCGAACGATGATGCCGCATCTTCAGTAGCCAATGAGAGTCCAGCTGTTTCGCAATCGGCCAATCGGAGCCCAGCTTCTTCGCACTCGGCCAATGAGGATGGAGGATCCTCAGTAGCCAATGGGAATGCAGCTTCTTCACGATCGGCGAATGATGATGCAGCATCTTCAGTAGCCAATGAGAGTCCAGCTGTTTCGCAATCGGCCAATGGGAGCGCAGCGTCTTCGGTAGCCAATCAGATTGAAGGGACTTATTGTGGGTCGTCTTCGCGGACCAATCAGGACTCGCCATCATTGCCTTCATCGCCATTGACCAATGAGAGATTGGAATACTCGGTAGCCAATGAGGTTGGGGCATCTTCATCGGCCAATCGCAGGCCATTGTCTGCATCGGCCAACCAGAGGCGGCCAGGATTCTCTCCAGCCAATCACAGGGCTCGATTGTCGGCCAATCCCAAGCCAGCTTATACATTGGCCAATCACGGTGAAGAACACTGTTCAACCACCCACAGACAAGTTTGTTCAACCGCCAATCGCAGGCCAGTGCCTTCAGCCAATCAGAGGCCAGCATTGCCGTCAACCAATCAGAACTCGTCTTCTGCTACAGCCAACCAGAAACCAGCATATTCATCGGCCAATCACAGGCAAGATTGCTCGTCAGCCAATCGGAGCTCTGCGGCCCCAGTAGCCAATAGGAGCTCGGCATTTTTATCGGCCAATCGGAACATGGATTCTGCGACGACCATCAGCGGGCCATCATCTTCGTCGGCCAATCAGAAGCCGGCTTACTCGGCAACCAACCGCAGAATAGTGCCTGCGTCGACCAATCGGAGGCCAGCATACGCGTCGGCCGATCCCGAGTCTTCATCGACCAATCGCAGCGAAGAACACCATTCGACCAATCGCAAGCCAGCTTCTGCGAGAGCCAATGACAGAGCAGCATGCTTGTCGGCCAATGACGCACCAGCATTCTCGTCGGCCAATCAAAGGCCACCACATTACTCGTCGGCCAATCAGAGGCCAGCACATTTCTCATCGGCCAATCAGAGGCCAGCTTTCGAAGCGGCGAATAGCAGCAGCCGGGGGAGGGGACGCGGTGGGAATGGGAGGGGCCGGGCAGGCCCCAGGGCATGCTGGGATAATTCCCATGATGCATCGGGAGGGAGGGCAGCTTCCGATTGGTCGATAGAACGTAAAGCGGACGTGTGACGGGAACCATAGTGTCATCCCATACAGAACCAGTGTCATCCCATACAGAACCAGTGTCATCCCATACAGAACCATAGTGTCATCCCATACAGAACCCTCATCCCATACAGAACCCTCATCCCATACAGAACCCTCATCCCATACAGAACCCTCATCCCATACAGAACCAGAGTCTAATCCCATACAGAACCAGAGTGTCATCCCATACAGAACCCTCATCCCATACAGAACCCTCATCCCATACAGAATCCACATCCCATACAAAATCCTCATCCCATACAGATCCCTGGTCCGTGGTGGTGGCTAAAACGCAGCGAGTTGGCACAGTAAGGGGCACAGGTGGTGGTACATCTGCCAGTGACCTCCTCCTGCACCTAGCCTGGCACAGCAGTCAACCCATGGCACCTGCAGGGTCTGTCCCGTGACCTCCTCCTGCACCTAGCCTGGCACAGCAGTCAACCCATGGCACCTGCAGGGTCTGTCCCGTGACCTCCTCCTCCTGCACCTAGCCTGGCACAGCAGTCAACCCATGGCACCTGCTGGGTTTGTCACGTGACCTCCTGCACCTAGCCTGGCACACCAGTCAACCCATGGCACCTGCAGGGTCTGTCACGTGACCTCCTCCTGCACCTAGCCTGGCACAGCAGTCAACCCATGGCACCTGCAGGGTCTGTCCCGTGACCTCCTCCTCCTGCACCTAGCCTGGCACAGCAGTCAACCCATGGCACCTGCTGGGTCTGTCACGTGACCTCCTCCTCCTGCACCTAGCCTGGCACAGCAGTCAACCCATGGCACCTGCAGGGTCTGTCCCGTGACCTCCTCCTCCTGCACCTAGCCTGGCACAGCAGTCAACCCATGGCACCTGCTGGGTTTGTCACGTGACCTCCTGCACCTAGCCTGGCACACCAGTCAACCCATGGCACCTGCAGGGTCTGTCACGTGACCTCCTCCTGCACCTAGCCTGGCACAGCAGTCAACCCATGGCACCTGCAGGGTCTGTCCCGTGACCTCCTCCTCCTGCACCTAGCCTGGCACAGCAGTCAACCCATGGCACCTGCTGGGTCTGTCACGTGACCTCCTCCTCCTGCACCTAGCCTGGCACAGCAGTCAACCCATGGCACCTGCTGGGTCTGTCCCGTGACCTCCTCCTCCTGCACCTAGCCTGGCACAGCAGTCAACCCAATGGCACCTGCTGGGTCTGTCCCGTGACCTCCTCCTCCTGCACCTAGCCTGGCACAGCAGTCAACCCATGGCACCTGCTGGGTCTGTCACGTGACCTCCTCCTCCTGCACCTAGCCTGGCACAGCAGTCAACCCAATGGCACCTGCAGGGTCTGTCCCGTGACCTCCTGCACCTAGCCTGGCACAGCAGTCAACCCATGGCACCTGCAGGGTCTGTCCCGTGACCTGATGCACCTAGCCTGGCACAGCAGTCAACCCATGGCACCTGCAGGGTCTGTCCCGTGACCTCCTCCTCCTGCACCTAGCCTGGCACAGCAGTCAACCCATGGCACCTGCAGGGTCTGTCCCGTGACCTCCTGCACCTAGCCTGGCACAGCAGTCAACCCATGGCACCTGCAGGGTCTGTCCCGTGACCTGATGCACCTAGCCTGGCACAGCAGTCAACCCATGGCACCTGCAGGGTCTGTCCCGTGACCTGATGCACCTAGCCTGGCACAGCAGTCAACCCATGGCACCTGCAGGGTCTGTCCCGTGACCTGATGCACCTAGCCTGGCACAGCAGTCCTCCTCCTGCACCTAGCCTGGCACAGCAGTCAACCCATGGCACCTGCAGGGTCTGTCCCGTGACCTGATGCACCTAGCCTGGCACAGCAGTCAACCCATGGCACCTGCAGGGTCTGTCCCGTGACCTGATGCACCTAGCCTGGCACAGCAGTCAACCCATGGCACCTGCAGGGTCTGTCCCGTGACCTGATGCACCTAGCCTGGCACAGCAGTCAACCCATGGCACCTGCAGGGTCTGTCCCGTGACCTCCTCCTCCTGCACCTAGCCTGGCACAGCAGTCAACCCATGGCACCTGCAGGGTCTGTCCCGTGACCTCCTCCTCCTGCACCTAGCCTGGCACAGCAGTCAACCCATGGCACCTGCAGGGTCTGTCCCGTGACCTCCTCCTCGTGCACCTAGCCTGGCACAGCAGTCAACCCATGGCACCTGCAGGGTCTGTCCCGTGACCTCCTCCTCCTGCACCTAGCCTGGCACAGCAGTCAACCCATGGCACCTGCAGGGTCTGTCCCGTGACCTCCTCCTCGTGCACCTAGCCTGGCACAGCAGTCAACCCATGGCACCTGCTGGGTCTGTCCCGTGATCTCCTCCTCCTGCACCTAGCCTGGCACAGCAGTCAACCCATGGCACCTGCTGGGTCTGTCCCGTGACCTCCTCCTGCACCTAGCCTGGCACAGCAGTCAACCCATGGCACCTGCAGGGTCTGTCACGTGACCTCCTCCTCCTGCACCTAGCCTGGCACAGCAGTCAACCCATGGCACCTGCAGGGTCTGTTCCGTGACCTCCTGCACCTAGCCTGGCACAGCAGTCAACCCATGGCACCTGCAGGGTCTGTTCCGTGACCTCCTGCACCTAGCCTGGCACAGCAGTCAACCCATGGCACCTGCAGGGTCTGTTCCGTGACCTCCTGCACCTAGCCTGGCACAGCAGTCAACCCATGGCACCTGCTGGGTCTGTCCGGTGACCTCCTCCTGCACCTAGCCTGGCACAGCAGTCAACCCATGGCACCTGCAGGGTCTGTCCCGTGACCTGATGCACCTAGCCTGGCACAGCAGTCAACCCATGGCACCTTGCAGGGTCTGTTCCGTGACCTCCTGCACCTAGCCTGGCACAGCAGTCAACCCATGGCACCTGCAGGGTCTGTTCCGTGACCTTCTGCACCTAGCCTGGCACAGCAGTCAACCCATGGCACCTGCAGGGTCTGTCACGTGACCTCCTCCTCCTGCACCTAGCCTGGCACAGCAGTCAACCCATGGCACCTGCAGGGTCTGTCACGTGACCTCCTCCTGCACCTAGCCTGGCACAGCAGTCAACCCATGGCACCTGCTGGGTCTGTCACGTGACCTCCTCCTCCTGCACCTAGCCTGGCACAGCAGTCAACCCATGGCACCTGCAGGGTCTGTCACGTGACCTCCTCCTGCACCTAGCCTGGCACAGCAGTCAACCCATGGCACCTGCTGGGTCTGTCACGTGACCTCCTCCTGCACCTAGCCTGGCACAGCAATCAACCCATGACACCTGCAGGGTCTGTCACGTGACCTCCTCCTGCACCTAGCCTGGCACAGCAGTCAACCCATGGCACCTGCTGGGTCTGTCACGTGACCTCCTCCTGCACCTAGCCTGGCACAGCAGTCAACCCATGGCACCTGCTGGGTCTGTCACGTGACCTCCTCCTGCACCTAGCCTGGCACTCTCATTGGTGGGTAGTCCGTTGAAGGCTCTTTGTTTTTGGTGGTGGAGGGTGGTGATGGTCGTGATATCTGTGGTCACCACCATCACCACCACCATCACTATCACGACCACCATCACCACCATCACCACCATCACCACTGTCACTACCACCACCACTACTAACACTGCTACTGTCACTACCACCACCATATCCACTATTACCACCACTACCATCACGACCACCACTACAACCACTACCACTACAACCACTACTACCACTACTACCACTATTACCACTTACTACTACCACCACCACCACTACCATCACTACCACCACCACTACCACCACTACCACCACTACCACTGCTACTACCACCACCACTACCACCACTACCACCACCACTACCACCACTACCACCACCACTACCACCACTACCACCACCACTACCACCACTACCACCACCACTACCACCACTACCACCACCACTACCACCACTACCACCACTACCACTGTTACTACCACCACTACCACCACTACCACCACTACCACCACTACCACCACTACCACCACTACCACTGCTACTACCACCACCACTACCACCACTACCACCACTACCACCACCACTACCACCACTACCACCACTACCACTGTTACTACCACCACTACCACCACCACTACTACCACTACCACCACTACTACCACTACCACTGCTACTACCACCACCACTACCACCACTACCACCACTACCACCACTACCACCACCACTACCACCACTACCACCACTACCACCACCACTACCACCACTACCACCACTACCACTGTTACTACCACCACTACCACCACCACTACTACCACTACCACCACTACTACCACTACCACTGCTACTACCACCACCACTACCACCACTACCACCACTACCACCACTACCACCACCACTACCACCACTACCACCACCACTACCACCACTACCACCACTACCACTGTTACTACTACCACCACCACTACCACCACTACCACCACTACCACTGCTACTACCACCACCATTACCACCACCACTACTCATCACTACCACCACTACCACTGCTACTACCACCACCACTACCACCACCACTACTCATCACTACCACCACTACCACCACCACCACTACCACCACTACCACCACCACCACTACCACCACTACCACCACTACCACCACCACTACCACCACTACCACCACTACCACCACTACCACCACCACCACTACCACCACTACCACCACCACTACCACCACTACCACCACCACTACCACCACCACTACCACCACTACCACCACTACCACTGCTACTACCACCACCACCACTACCACCACTACCACCACCACTACCACCACCACTACCACCACTACCACCACTACCACTGTTACTACCACCACCACCACTACCACCACTACCACCACCACCACTACCACCACCACTACTCATCACTACCACCACTACCACCACCACTACCACCACTACCACCACCACTACCACCACTACCACCACTACCACTGTTACTACTACCACCACCACTACCACCACTACCACCACCACTACCACCACTACCACCACTACCACTGCTACTACCACCACCACTACCACCACTACCACCACCACTACTCATCACTACCACCACTACCACCACCACCACTACCACCACTACCACCACCACTACCACCACTACCACCACTACCACTGCTACTACCACCACCACCACTACCACCACTACCACCACCACCACTACCACCACTACCACCACCACTACCACCACCACTACCACCACTACCACCACTACCACTGTTACTACCACCACCACTACCACCACTACCACCACCACTACCACCACTACCACCACCACTACCACCACTACCACCACCACTACCACCACTACCACCACCACTACCACCACTACCACCACTACCACTGCTACTACCACCACCACCACTACCACCACTACCACCACCACTACTCATCACTACCACCACTACCACCACCACTACCACCACTACCACCACTACCACTGTTACTACCACCACCACCACTACCACTGCTACTACCACCACCACTACCACCACTACCACCACTACCACCACCACTACCACCACTACCACCACCACTACCACCACTACCACCACCACTCCCACCACTACCACCACTACCACCACTACCACTGTTACTACCACCACCACCACTACCACCACTACCACCACCACTACCACCACTACCACCACTACCACTGCTACTACCACCACCACTACCACCACTACCACCACTACCACCACCACTACCACCACCACTACCACTACCACCACCACTACCACCACTACCACCACCACTACCACCACTACCACCACTACCACCACCACTACCACCACTACTACCACTACCACTGCTACTACCACCACCACCACTACCACCACTACCACCACCACTACCACCACTACTACCACTACCACTGCTACTACCACCACCACTACCACCACTACCACCACTACCACCACCACTACCACCACTACCACCACTACCACTGTTACTACCACCACTACCACCACTACCACCACCACTACCACCACTACCACCACTACCACCACTACCACTGTTACTACCACCACCACCACTACCACCACTACCACCACCACTACCACTACCACCACTACCACTACCACCACTACCACTGCTACTACCACCACCACTACCACCACTACCACCACTACCACCACTACCACCACTACCACTGTTACTACCACCACCACCACTACCACCACTACCACCACCACCACCACTACCACTGCTACTACCACCACCACTACCACCACCACTACTCATCACTACCACCACTACCACCACCACCACTACCACCACTACCACCACCACTACCACCACTACCACCACTACCACTGTTACTACTACCACCACCACTACCACCACTACCACCACCACTACCACCACTACCACCACTACCACTGCTACTACCACCACCACTACCACCACTACCACCACCACTACCACCACTACCACCACTACCACTGTTACTACTACCACCACCACTACCACCACTACCACTGCTACTACCACCACCACTACCACCACTACCACCACCACTACTCATCACTACCACCACTACCACCACCACCACTACCACCACCACTACCACCACTACCACCACTACCACTGTTACTACTACCACCACCACTACCACCACTACCACCACCACTACCACCACTACCACCACCACTACCACCACTACCACCACTACCACTGCTACTACCACCACCACTACCACCACTACCACCACCACTACCACCACTACCACCACTACCACCACTACCACTGTTACTACTACCACCACCACTACCACCACTACCACCACTACCACCACTACCACTGCTACTACCACCACCACTACCACCACTACCACCACTACTCATCACTACCACCACCACTACTACCACTTACTACCACCACCACGACTATCACCACTACTACCACTTACCACTACCACTACTACCACTTACTACCACCACCACCACTACTACTACCACCACTTCCACCACTACCACCACCACTACCACCACTTCCACCACTACCACTACCACCACTACCACCACCACCACCACTACCACCACCACCACTACCACCACCACTACCACCACCACCACTACTACTACCACCACTTCCACCACTACCACCACCACTACCACCACTTCCACTACTACCACTACCACCACTACCACCACCACCACCACGGGCCCCCCACAACTGCTACTGTGACACCACGTGGTGTGCCCCAGGGGCGGTTTCTTCATTAGGGCGATTGGGCGACGCACCACCAATGTCATTCAACCACAGAGTCACGCGAGCCGTCACTGTGCAGCCTCTGGATATAGTCCAATCAGCGTCACGTCACGTTCTGCGGAGTACCGGTCTCTTTTTGGGTGATTTCCCTCCGGCTGAGAATCGCCCCGAGTCTTCCCGTAGACTTACATTCAAAGATGTTTTTCTTCGAACGGGGGGCGCTGCAATGCATTCTCTATGGCCTCCGGGAGGGCTCGCCCTAACGTGCCTGCGTCATCACACGTAAGCACGTTTCATCCAACAATATAATGTGTCGCCACCTAGTGGAATCTTTAATAAAAGAAACTTGAGTGGTTTGTTTTAACAGTGAGTATAGAAACAAACAAGATGTATTGTAAGAGTCACTTTATTTTTCATTAATATTAAAGAAGTCAAGTTGCCTTTACATGCTTAAGCTGTTCATTTATCTATTGCATGGGTGGACCTTATCCTTATCAATCATCCAGACATTTGCCCGCCCCCCCCCCCCCCCCCCTGAGAGATTTTGCAGGAGCCGCCACTGGTGTGCCCCCTACAACTGCTGCCGCAGGCCTCGTGTGATGGATCTGTGTCCTTGCGCGTTGAAGGTGTCGCGATGTGATGGAGGTGGTTTGCTGCACGTGTGCACATTAAATATAGAATTGGCGAACGCAAAATCGAGGCCACGTGTTCTCTGTTCACAATCCCAGCTGTGTGTGTGTCTGTGTGTGTCTGTGTGTGTCTGTGTGTGTCTGTGTGTCTGTGTCAGCTGTGTGTGTGTGTGTCAGCTGTGTCTCTGTGTGTGTGTCTGTGTGTGTGACATTAAATATAGAATTGGCGAACGCAAAATCGAGGCCACGTGTTCTCTGTTCACAATCCCAGCTGTGTGTGTGTCTGTGTGTGTCTGTGTGTGTCTGTGTGTGTCTGTGTGTCTGTGTCAGCTGTGTGTGTGTGTGTGTCAGCTGTGTCTCTGTGTGTGTGTCTGTGTGTGTGACATTAAATATAGAATTGGCGAACGCAAAATCGAGGCCACGTGTTCTCTGTTCACAATCCCAGCTGTGTGTGTGTCTGTGTGTGTCTGTGTCAGCTGTGTGTGTGTGTGTGTCAGCTGTGTCTCTGTGTGTGTGTCTGTGTGTGTGACATTAAATATAGAATTGGCGAACGCAAAATCGAGGCCACGTGTTCTCTGTTCACAATCCCAGCTGTGTGTGTGTCTGTGTGTGTCTGTGTGTCTGTGTCAGCTGTGTGTGTTTGTGTCAGCTGTGTCTGTGTGTGTCAGCTGTGTCTGTGTGTGTGTGTGTGTCATTAAATATAGAATTGGCGAACGCAAAATCGAGGCCACGTGTTCTCTGTTCACAATCCCAGCTGTGTGTGTGTCTGTGTGTGTCAGCTGTGTATGTCTGTGTCAGCTGTTTGTGTGTGTGTGTCTCTGTGTGTGTCAGCTGTATCTTTGTGTGTGTCAGCTGTATCTGTGTGTGTCTCTTTGTGTGTGTGTCTCTTTGTGTGTGTGTCTCTTTGTGTGTCTCTGTGTGTGTGTCTCTGTGTCAGCTGTGTGTATGCGTGTCTGTGTGTGTCAGCTGTGTGTGTGTGTGTGTCTCTGTGTCAGCTGTCAGCTGTGTCTCTGCGTGTCTCTGTGTGTCTCTGTGTGTGTCTCTGTCTGTGTCAGCTGTGTGTGTCAGCTGTGTCTCTGTGTGTCTGTGTGTCTCTGTGTGTGTGTCTCTGTGTGTGTCAGCTGTGTCTCTGTGTGTGTGTCTCTGTGTGTGTGTCTCTGTGTGTGTGTCTCTGTGTGTCTGTGTGTCTCTGTGTGTGTGTCTATGTGTGTGTCTCTGTGTGTGTGTCTCGCTAACAGCACTTGCCCCTACTGTCAAGGCTATACGGGGGATCTTTGGTCTCTGTGTGTCTGTGTGTGTCTCTGTGTGTGTTTCAGCTGTGTCTGTGTGTGTGTTTCAGCTGTGTCTGTTCCACCTGAAGACGGAGGCTTGTGTTGCCTCCGAAACGTCGTGATTTTTATTAATTTTTTTACTTTTATTAATTAAAAAATGTTACCTACGTGACTTTACCGAAAAAAGTCAAGAATATATTTAATTAATATTTTATTTAAATTTGCGCATTTTGACGTGACGTCACATTTTTCAAACCCCCCCTCCCCCCCCTCGTCACACATCGTCACAAATGTCTGACCCCCCTCCCCCCCCTCGGTGCGTGACGTCATTTATGGACGGCCCCTACCACAAAACCTGACTCTGACGCTGCTGATGAGACGTTGAAAGTGGAAACTCGCTCTCTCCTACAGCCATCTAGGGCAGCTCACTAACACAAAACCTGACTCTGACGCTGCTGATGAGACGTTGAAAGTGGAAACCCGCTCCCTCCTACAGCCATCTAGGGCAGCTCACGAACACAAAACCTGACTCTGACGCTGCTGATGAGACGTTGAAAGTGGAAACCCGCTCCCTCCTACAGCCATCTAGGGCAGCTCATTAACACAAAACCTGACTCTGACGCTGCTGATGAGACGTTGAAAGTGGAAACTCGCTCCTGCCTACAGCCATCTTGGGCAGCTCACGAACACAAAACCTGACTCTGACGCAGCTGATGAGACGTTGAAAGTGGAAACTCGCTCCCTCCTACAGCTCACGAACACAAAACCTGACTGACGCTGCTGATGAGACGTTGAAAGTGGAAACTCGCTCCTGCCTACAGCCATCTAGGGCAGCTCACGAACACAAAACCTGACTATGACGCAGCTGATGAGACGTTGAAAGTGGAAACTCGCTCCCTCCTACAGCTCACGAACACAAAACCTGACTCTGACGCTGCTGATGAGACGTTGAAAGTGGAAACTCGCTCCTGCCTACAGCCATCTAGGGCAGCTCACGAACACAAAACCTGACTGACGCTGCTGATGAGACGTTGAAAGTGGAAACCCGCTCCCTCCTACAGCCATCTAGGGCAGCTCACGAACACAAAACCTGACTCTGACGCTGCTGATGAGACGTTGAAAGTGGAAACTCGCTCTCTCCTACAGCCATCTAGGGCAGCTCACAGACACAAAACCTGACTCTGACGCTGCTGATGAGACGTTGAAAGTGGAAACCCGCTCCCTCCTACAGCCATCTAGGGCAGCTCATTAACACAAAACCTGACTCTGACGCTGCTGATGAGACGTTGAAAGTGGAAACTCGCTCCTGCCTACAGCCATCTTGGGCAGCTCACGAACACAAAACCTGACTCTGACGCAGCTGATGAGACGTTGAAAGTGGAAACTCGCTCCCTCCTACAGCTCACGAACACAAAACCTGACTGACGCTGCTGATGAGACGTTGAAAGTGGAAACTCGCTCCTGCCTACAGCCATCTAGGGCAGCTCACGAACACAAAACCTGACTATGACGCAGCTGATGAGACGTTGAAAGTGGAAACTCGCTCCCTCCTACAGCTCACGAACACAAAACCTGACTCTGACGCTGCTGATGAGACGTTGAAAGTGGAAACTCGCTCCTGCCTACAGCCATCTAGGGCAGCTCACGAACACAAAACCTGACTGACGCTGCTGATGAGACGTTGAAAGTGGAAACCCGCTCCCTCCTACAGCCATCTAGGGCAGCTCACGAACACAAAACCTGACTCTGACGCTGCTGATGAGACGTTGAAAGTGGAAACTCGCTCTCTCCTACAGCCATCTAGGGCAGCTCACAGACACAAAACCTGACTCTGACGCTGCTGATGAGACGTTGAAAGTGGGAACCCTGTTCCTTGCCACGTGGCTGGAGGGCGTCCATTTTTTTCTTCTAAGTGACGTCACTCCCCGTGGGGGGAGGGGGCGGTGACACGCCCGCGGTGACGTCACGGCCGCAGACGTCATCACCCGCACGTGATGAAAACCCGCTGCGGGAGCCACGCCCCACGGTTGTGACGTCATTGCCGATGAAAGAACGCCACCCCGCCCGTTATGACGTAATCCCATCAGGCTCATCCTGCGCGTGACGTCATTGGCAACGGAGCCACGCCCCCCTCCCCGGTTTCAATGACGTCATCGCGCACGGGGGGATGAGGGGCGGGGTTTATGTGGTGGTTGGGGGGGATGAGGGGCGGGGTTTATGTGGCGGTTGGGGGGATGAGGGGCGGGGTTTATGTGGCGGTTGGGGGGATAAGGGGCGGGGTTCATGTGGTGGTTGGGGGGATAAGGGGCGGGGTTTATGTGGCGGTTGGGGGGGATGAGGGGCGGGGTTTATGTGGCGGTTGGGGGGGATGAGGGGCGGGGTTTATGTGGCGGTTGGGGGGGATGAGGGGCGGGGTTTATGTGGCGGTTGGGGGGGATGAGGGGCGGGGTTTATGTGGCGGTTGGGGGGGATGAGGGGCGGGGTTTATGTGGCGGTTGGGGGGGGATGAGGGGCGGGGTTTATGTGGCGGTTGGGGGGGATGAGGGGCGGGGTTTATGTGGCGGTTGGGGGGATGAGGGGCGGGGTTCATGTGGCGGTTGGGGGGATGAGGGGCGGGGTTTAGGTGAGGGGGGCGTGGCTTTCTTTGTAAGGGGGTGGGGCGAATTCGATTTAAAGCTTTCGTGACTGCAGGGATTCATCTTCTTGGTTCTTTCGGTAAAGTCATCACGTAGAATGGAAATAATAAAATAATAAAAATAAAACATAATAAAAGAAGAATTTATTCTATTTCATTATTTCCATTCTACGTGACTTTACCGAAAGAACCAAGAAGAGGGGTGGGGCGAGTTGCGGCTGCTGAAGGGCGGGGCTCGTGTAGGGGGGTGAGGAGGCGGGGCTAGTGTAGGGGGGGGTGAGGAGGCGGGGCTAGTGTAGGGGGTCTGTGAGGGGGCGGGGCTAGTGTAGGGGGTGTGTGAGGGGGCGGGGCTAGTGGTGGGTGTGTGTGTGAGGGGGCGGGGCTAGTGTAGGGGGTGTGTGAGGGGGCGGGGTTAGTGTAGGGGGGGTGTGAGGGGGCGGGGCTCGTGCGGGATGAGGGGGCGGGGCTAGTGTAGGGGGGGTGTGAGGAGGCGGGGCTAGTGTAGGGGGGTGGTGTGAGGGGGCGGGGCTAGTGTAGGGGGGGGTGAGGAGGCGGGGCTAGTGTAGGGGGTGTGAGGGGGCGGGGTTAGTGTAGAGGGGTGTGAGGGGGCGGGGCTAGTGTAGGGGGTGTGAGGGGGCGGGGCTAGTGTAGGGGGTGTGTGAGGGGGCGGGGTTAGTGTAGAGGGGTGTGAGGGGGCGGGGCTCGTGCGGGATGAGGGGGCGGGGCTAGTGTAGGGGGGGTGTGAGGAGGCGGGGTTAGTGTAGGGGGTGGTGTGAGGGGGCGGGGCTAGTGTAGGGGGGGGTGAGGAGGCGGGGCTAGTGTAGGGGGTGTGAGGGGGCGGGGCTAGTGGGGAATGAAGGGGCGGGGCTAGTGATGTTGGGGGGCGGGGCTTGGTGATGCCCCGCCCCCTCACCCCCCACTCGCGCTCCCCATTCACAACAACAGCCGCAGCCTCTCGCTCTCCCACACAAACAACAACCACAACCGCCACCACCGTCAACAACAACAACAACAACCGCCACCACCGTCAACAACAACAACCGCCACCACCGTCAACAACAACAACCGCCGTTATCCTACAACCGCATTGTACGATTGCAACGATGACGGTTATAACAATAACAACAACGTTGACGCTAATTAACATAATTGACACATTGTGAGGGTCACCAACACCCCCCCACCCCCCCGCGTGTTATCAATTTAAGCGGGAAAAAAAATAAGCAAATATCGATTATTTATTTATTAACAACATACACACGAGATCAATAAATTATTCCCCCCTCACGTTTCAAAGGAAGGGGTGGTTGTTGGTGGTGGTGTTGGTGGGAGGAGAGAGAGAAAAAAAAACGTAAATTTATTCCCTCAAAATTATAAATTTATATATTTGGGGTTGGAAAAAAATCATTGACGCTTCACCGTTGTGTGGTCGGCCGTAGCGATAATAAGAAGAATCATTAAGCCACCCGATTAATTTATATTTTAATTAAATTTGTTTTATTATCGCCGTGAGGGAGGGTGGTGGTTGGTGGTGGTGGTGGCGGCGGCTTTCGTCGAAGGAGGTTGTGAAGATGCTGCTGAGAATCTCCAATTCCTCCTCTTCATCTTCTTGTTCTCGACAATAACGTAATGATTTTATTATTATATATTACACACTACATTTTTACACCCTCACACATTCCAACCACTTCTAATCTTTATCGGGTCCCTATTTCTTATTATTTTATCTCCTTATTTTTGCTTCGAGTGCGGTTTTTTTTAAATTAAATAACGACGATTTCTTATTTCTTATCTTATTATAAACTGGCTATATTTATATAAATATAATAACAATGTCATCATCATCGCTGCTTGTTTGGTGGTGACATTTGTGTTGATTTATGATTGTAATTCGATTCGACGCAGCGATTTTGTTATACGAGCTGAGTTTATAGAAATTGTTTATAAAAACGACGATACTTTTATTACATAGTCAATGAAAAGGGCATGTTTGTGTTTGAATGTTCACCACTAAGCAAACACAATATTTAAAGAGTTATAATAACGGAGCGAGCGAGCGAATGAGTGATGGTGGTGGTGGTAGATTTGTGATATAACGCAGTAATTTTACCATTGAATTCATAGCAAATTGTTATACAAAAAATTGACTAATACCTCTTATATAGTCGACTATGATGATAGCATATTTGTGTTCACAACCTAAATGTATAATAGTTATTATAATGGAGCTGAGTGATGGTGGTGGTGGTGATTTGTGATTTAACGCAGTAATTCTACCATTAGATTCATAGCAAATTGTTATACAAAATGATTAATATCGCTTATATAGTCGACTATGATGATATCATATTTGAATGTTCATCACTAAGCAACCTTAAATGTATTTAATAATTGTTATAATAATGGAGCTGAGTGGTGGTGGCTTACGATTTAACGCAGTAATTTTACCATTGAATTCATAGCAATTATTATACAAAAAATTGATTAATACCGCTTAGTTAGTCGACTATGATGATAGCATATTTGTGTTTTAATGTTCACCACAACCCTAAATGTATAATAGTTATTATAATGGAGCTGAGTGATGGTGATTTGTGATATAACGCAGTACTGTAATTCTACCATTGAATTCATAGCAATTATTATACAAAAAATTGATTAATATCGCTTATATAATCGACTATGATGATAGTATATTTGTGTTTGAATGTTCACCACTAAGCAACCTTAAATGTATTTAATAAGAGTTATAATAATGGAGCTGAGTGGTGGTGGTTTACGATTTAATGCAGCAATTTTACCATTAGATTCATAGCAATTATTATACAAAATTATGAATTTCGCTTATATAGTCGACTATGATGATAGTATGTTTGAATGTTCACTAAGCAACGTTAAATGTATTTAATAATAGTTATAATAATGGAGCTGAGTGGTGGTGGCTTACGATTTAACGCAGTAATTCTTCCATTGAATTTAAGACATCGGCCACAATATCAATTTTTATACAAAATTATTAATGTTTAAATCTCTTATAGGGTTCCTTCACCACAAAGAACCCTATAAGAGTGGTCATAACCGAGGCTTACGATTTAACGCGGTAATTTTAGTAACCATTGCGAGCTTTTAAAGACGTTTATTCGCAAATTGTGTTAAACACAATTAAAGACGTTTATTCGCAAATTGTGTTAAACACAATAATGTAGTCATTTATAGAAATCGGCAAATATAAAATCATTTCCCCTTGCAAAGATAAAACATTGCTAATCATCTCACGTGTTAAGGTAGTTATTTTAAGACGTTTTTTTAAATATCGTGTTTAGGAACAAATGTCGACGATTTAATATTGATGGTTTAATTTGCCGACATCATCTGTGATACACTAACATTCTAATGTTGATACTAACATTATAACGGTGATATTAACACGTAAGTTAACATTACTGTATAATATATATTAACATTATAACGGCGATATTATAGCATGTGAACATTCTAATATACTAACATTATAATGGTGATAGTAACATTTATGTGAACATTATAATGTACTAACATTATAATGGTGCTGTTAACATTAACATTCTAATTTTTTTTTTAATGTGTATATTGGAAAGTCAGTGAGTATTTAGTAACAAATAATTCCCCCTTAAGTTGTTGTTGATAGCCCGGTTAAAATAATAATAATGTTTATCACGATTTTAGTATAATAATTATCATCGCTGTTGCTTTACGTCAAAGGGGATTGTGATTCTAAGTGAGTGATGACGTAATGAGGGTGATGGTGTAATGATGATGGTGATGACGTAATAATGATGGTGTGACGTAATAATGATGGTGATGGTGGTGATGTAATGATGATGGTGATGACGTAATGATGATGGTGTGACGTAATGATGGTGACGATGACGTAATGGTGATGACGTAATGATGATGGTGTGATGTTGATGGTGGTGATGACGTAATGGTGATGGTGTGACGTAATGATGGTGTGACTTAATGATGATGGTGTGATGTTGATGGTGGTGATGACGTAATGATGATGGTGATGACGTAATTATGATGGTGTGATGGTGATGGTGTTGATGTAATAATGATGGTGTGACGTAATGATGATGGTGATGACGTAATGATGATGGTGTGACGTAATGATGGTGATGACGTAATGGTGATGGTGGTGATAACGTAATGATGATGGTGATGACGTAATGATGATGGTGTGATGGTGGTGATGTAATGATGATGGTGATGACGTAATGATGGTGGTGATGACGTAATGATGATGGTGATGACGTAATGGTGATGGTGTGACGTAATGATGATGGTGTGATGTTGATGGTGGTGATGACGTAATGGTGATGGTGTGATGGTGATGGTGGTGATGTAATGATGATGGTGATGACGTAATGGTGATGGTGACATAATGGTGATGGTGTGACATGTTGGTGATGGTGTGACGTAATGATGATGGTGTGATGTCGATGGTGGTGATGACGTAATGATGATGGTGTGATGGTGATGGTGGTGATGTAATGATGATGGTGATGACGTAATGGTGATGGTGACGTAATGATGTTAATCTTAGGATGACGTAATTTGATGTGATGATGGTGTGATGTTGATGGTGGTGTGACATAATGGTGATGGTGTGACGTAATGGTGATGGTGTGATGGTGGTGTGACGTAATGGTGATGGTGTGACGTAATGGTGATGGTGTGACGTAATGATGGTGTGACGTAATGATGGTGACGATGACGTAATGATGGTGACGACGTAATAATGATGGTGTGACGTAATGATGTTAATATATGAGGATGACGTAATTTGGTGTGATGGTGACGTAATGATGGTGTGATGGTGTGACGTAATGATGATGGTATGATGATGGTGTGACGTAATGATGATGCTAATATATGAGGATGACGTAATTTGGTGTGATGGTGATGGTGTGACGTAATGATGATGGTGATGATGTAATGATGTTAATATGATGACGTCATTTGGTGTGATGATGATGGTTTGATGATGGTGTGTTGTGATGACGTAATGATGACGTGATGATCACGTGATGGTGGTGTGTTGTGATGATGTAATGATGATGTGATGATCACGTGATGGTGGTGTGTTGTGATGACGTAATGATGATGTGATGATCACGTGATGGTGGTGTGATGTGATGACGTAATGATGATGAGATGATCACGTGATAGTGTTGTGATGACGTAATGATGATGTGACGATCACGTGATGGTGGTGTGTTGTGATGACGTAATGATGATGTGATGATCACGTGATGGTGATGTGTTGTGATGACGTAATGATGTGATGATCACGTGATGGTGGTGTGATGTGATGACGTAATGATGATGTGATGATCACGTGATGGTGATGTGTTGTGATGACGTAATGATGATGTGATGATCACGTGATGGTGGTGTGTTGTGATGACGTAATGATGATGAGATGATCACGTGATGGTGGTGTGTTGTGATGACGTAATGATGATGTGATGATCACGTGATGGTGGTGTGTTGTGATGATGTAATGATGATGTGATGATCACGTGATGGTGGTGTGTTGTGATGACGTAATGATGATGTGATGATCACGTGATGGTGGTGTGTTGTGATGATGTAATGATGATGTGATGATCACGTGATGGTGGTGTGTTGTGATGACGTAATGATGATGTGATGGTCACGTGATGGTGTGTTGTGATGACGTAATGATGATGTGATGATCACGTGATGATGGTGTGTTGTGATGACGTAATGATGATGTGATGATCACGTGATGGTGGTGTGTTGTGATGACGTAATGATGATGTGATGATCACGTGATGGTGGTGTGTTGTGATGACGTAATGATGATGTGATGGTCACGTGATGGTGGTGTGTTGTGATGACGTAATGATGATGTGATGATCACGTGATGGTGGTGTGTTGTGATGACGTAATGATGATGAGATGATCACGTGATGGTGTGTTGTGATGACGTAATGATGATGTGATGATCACGTGATGATGGTGTGTTGTGATGACGTAATGATGATGTGATGATCACGTGATGGTGGTGTGTTGTGATGACGTAATGATGATGAGATGATCACGTGATGGTGGTGTGTTGTGATGACGTAATGATGATGTGATGATCACGTGATGGTGATGTGTTGTGATGACGTAATGATGATGTGATGATCACGTGATGGTGGTGTGTTGTGATGACGTAATGATGATGTGATGATCACGTGATAGTGTGTTGTGATGACGTAATGATGATGTGATGATCACGTGATGGTGGTGTGTTGTGATGACGTAATGATGATGTGATGATCACGTGATGGTGATGTGTTGTGATGACGTAATGATGATGTGATGATCACGTGATGGTGGTGTGTTGTGATGACGTAATGATGATGTGATGATCACGTGATAGTGTGTTGTGATGACGTAATGATGATGTGATGATCACGTGATGGTGATGTGTTGTGATGACGTAATGATGATGTGATGATCACGTGATGGTGGTGTGTTGTGATGACGTAATGATGATGTGATGATCACGTGATGGTGATGTGTTGTGATGACGTAATGATGATGAGATGATCACGTGATGGTGGTGTGTTGTGATGACGTAATGATGATGTGATGATCACGTGATGGTGGTGTGTTGTGATGACGTAATGATGATGAGATGATCACGTGATGGTGATGTGTTGTGGTGATCACGTGATGGTGATGTGTTGTGATGACGTAATGATGATGTGATGATCACGTGATGGTGATGGTGTTGTGATGACGTAATGATGATGAGATGATCACGTGATGGTGGTGTGTTGTGATGACGTAATGATGATGTGATGATCACGTGATGGTGATGTGTTGTGATGACGTAATGATGATCACGTGATGGTGGTGTGATGACGTAATGATGATGTCATCATCACGTGATGATGTAATGATGTCATGTAATGATGATGTCATTATGTAATGATGAGATGATGTAATGACGTGATGTGTTGATGATGTAATGGTGTTTGAATGATGGGAATGATGTAATTGCGATGTGATTATGTTGCAATGGCTACATCGTTAACTATAAACGGTGATGCTGATGTCATCACAGTTACAATTTTACTGTAGCCACAATCACTACCATCACCATCACTATGATTTACTGTGACAGTCACAACCATCACCATGATCACCACCACCATCATCACAACCATCACAATCAATCATTGGCTATGCCAGTCATCAGCAACATCACCACCCCTATCATCACCACCACCCCTATCATCATCATCACCTCCACCATCATCATGATCACCACCACCACCATCACCACCATCATCACAACCAATCATTTGCTATGCCAGTCATCAGTATCATCACCACCCCTATCATCACCACCACCCCTATCATCATCATCATCACCATCACCTCCACCATCATCATGATCACCACCACCATCATCACAACCAATCATTTGCTATGCCAGTCATCAGTAACATCACCACCACCCCTATCATCATCACCTTCGCCATCACCATCATCATGATCACCACCACCATCACCACCATCATCACAACCAATCATTTGCTATGCCAGTCATCAGTAACATCACCACCATCCCTATCATCATCATCACCTTCGCCATCACCATCACCATGATCATCACCACCATCACCACCATCATCACAACCAATCATTTGCTATGCCAGTCATCAGTATCATCATCACCACCCCTATCATCATCATCACCTTCGCCATCACCTCCACCATCACCATAATCATCACCACCACCACCATCATCACAACCAATCATTTGCTATGCCAGTCATCAGTAACATCACCACCCCTATCATCATCACCTTCACCATCATCATGACCATCACCACCACCATCATCACAACCAATCATTTGCTATGCCAGTCATCAGTAATATCATCACCACCCCTATCATCATCACCACCTCCATCATCGCCTCCACCATCATCATGATCACCACCACCATGATGACAGAATGATGATGATTATGATGGTGGTGATGTTTGTAATCGCGGTGATGATGATGATGATTATGACTGTGTAATTGCTGATGGTAATTGTGTATTGGGCTAAAACCGACATGGAGACGTAATCTTTGGAGCAACACATTTATATGCACCAGGGGGTGGGGAACGTCCAGCCCACGGGCCGTACAAGGCCCACAAAATCATTTGATGTGGCCCTGTCAATAAATCTAGGAGCAAATCGACCCTGATCCTGACGATGCCTGTTGCTGTATATTTGGAGTTTGTGTCTCTCTCTCTTCCCGTGGTGAAATGTTAACTGCCTCACCTGGTACGCAGGAGGTTGTGGGTTCCACCCCTCGACCCCGATGTTAACTGCCTCACCTGGTACGCAGGAGGTCGTAGGTCCAACACCAATGGAGACTAGGCTCTAAGGAAAGCTGTCTCGGGTGTGGACCAATCAACTTCAAGGACAGTGCATATCATTACCATCATCAGAGTTGTTTCTTTTTGTTTGCATTTTGACTGCTTGTGTTGTGGTTATTGCAAACATGATGCCTTGTGTAAAGGTGTCAGTTTTGTACCAGTTTAAAGGGTAAAAACCCTACTACTATATTTAGCCACTGGTAAAGGAGATGTCTCATAGTATAAAAACAATAGTTTAGTTTTATTGTTTTGAGTGATTTGTTTACCTTTACAATACACGTTCATTCACTCTCATCGTGCCTATTGTGTTCGTTGTAACGCTCTGTGCCTTGTAGATTGTCAATATCCTCCAGTACAAATACTATTTCTGATCCTGGCACGTTCAATTACGCGTTCACTCACTCGCTCAACCGCCCCGTTCACACGCTCAGTCACGCATTCATACGCTCGCTCGCTCGCTCAATCACTCACACACTCATTCACTGACTCACTCAGTCAGGCAGACATTCACTTAATCACTCACACACTCATTCACTGACTCACTCAGTCAGGCAGACATTCACTCAATCACTCACACATTCATTCACTGACTCACTCAGTCAGGCAGACATTCACTTAATCACTCACACATTCATTCACTGACTCACTCAGTCAGACATTCACTTAATCACTCACACACTCATTCACTGACTCACTCAGTCAGACATTCACTTAATCACTCACACACTCATTCACTGACTCACTCAGTCAGACATTCACTTAATCACTCACACATTCAATCACTGACTCACCCACTCAGTCACACATTCACTTAATCACTCGCACGCTCGCTCAATCGCTCACACACTCATTCATTCACTGACTCACTCACTTAATCACATATTCACCTAATTGGTCACATATTCACTCAATCACTCACACACTCATTCACTGACTCACCCACTCAGTCACTCATTCACTTAATTACTCACGTTCACTCAATCACTCACACATTCACCGACTCACCCACTCAATCACTCACAGATTCACTCAATCACACATTCATTCACTGACTCACCCACTCAGTCACTCACTTAATCATTCACACATCCGCTCAATCACTCACACACTCACTCATTCACTGACTCACCCACTCAGTCACTTAATAATTCACACATTCGCTCAATCACTCACACACTCATTCATTCACTGACTCACCCACTCAGTCACTCACTTAATAATTCACACATTCGCTCAATCACTCACACACTCATTCATTCACTGACTCACCCACTCAGTCACTCACTTAATAATTCACACATTCACTCACTTACACACTCTTTCATTCACTGACTCACCCACTCAGTCACTCACTTAATAATTCACACATTCGCTCAATCACTCACACACTCATTCATTCACTGACTCACCCACTCAGTCACTCACTTAATAATTCACACATTCACTCACTTACACACTCTTTCATTCACTGACTCACCCACTCAGTCACTCACTTAATCATTCACACATTCACTCCATCACTCACTTACACACTCATTCATTCACTTACTCACCCACTCAGTCACTCACTCAATCATTCACACATTCACTCCATCACTCACTTACACACTCATTCACTCACTCACTCACCCACTCAGTCACTCACTTAATCATTCACACATTCACTCCATCACTCACTCACACACACATTCATTCACTGACTCACCCACTCAGTCACTCACTTAATCATTCACACATTCACTCCATCACTCACTTACACACTCATTCATTCACTCACTCACCCACTAAGTCACTCACTCAATCATTCACACATTCTCTCAATCACTCACACACTCATTCATTCACTGACTCACCCACTCAGTCACTCACTTAATCATTCACACATTCACTCCATCACTCACTCACACACTCATTCATTCACTGACTCACCCACTCAGTCACTCACTTAATCATTCACACATTCACTCCATCACTCACTTACACACTCATTCATTCACTGACTCACCCACTCAGTCACTCACTTAATCATTCACACATTCACTCCATCACTCACTTACACACACATTCATTCACTGACTCACCCACTCAGTCACTCAATCATTCACACATTCTCTCAATCACTTACACACTCATTCATTCACTGACTCACCCACTCAGTCACTCACTTAATCATTCACACATTCGCTCAATTACTCACACACTCATTCACTCACTGATTCACCCACTCAGTCACTCAATCATTCACACATTCGCTCAATCACTCACACACTCATTCATTCACTGACTCACCCACTCAGTCACTCACTCAATCATTCACACATTCACTCCATCACTCACTTACACACTCATTCATTCACTGACTCACCCACTCAGTCACTCACTTAATCATTCACACATTCACTCCATCACTCACTTACACACTCATTCATTCACTGACTCACCCACTCAGTCACTCACTTAATCATTCACACATTCACTCCATCACTCACTCACACACACATTCATTCACTCACTCACCCACTCAGTCACTCACTTAATCATTCACACATTCACTCCATCACTCACTCACACACTCATTCATTTACTGACTCACCCACTCAGTCACTCACTTAATCATTCACACATTCACTCCATCACTCACTCACACACTCATTCATTCACTCACTCACCCACTCAGTCACTCACTTAATCATTCACACATTCACTCCATCACTCACTCACACACTCATTCATTCACTGACTCACCCACTCAGTCACTCACTTAATCATTCACACATTCACTCCATCACTCACTCACACACTCATTCACTGACTCACCCACTCAGTCACTCACTCAATCATTCACACATTCTCTCAATCACTCACTCACACACTCATTCACTGACTCACCCACTCAGTCACTCACTCAATCATTCACTCAATCACTCACTTACACATTCATTCACTGACTCACCCACTAAGTCACTCACTCAATCATTCACACATTCTCTCAATCACTTACACACTCATTCATTCACTGACTCACCCACTCAGTCACTCACTCAATCATTCACACATTCACTCAATCACTCACTCACACACTCATTCATTCACTGACTCACCCACTCAGTCACTCACTTAATCATTCACACATTCACTCACTTACACACTCTTTCATTCACTGACTCACCCACTCAGTCACTCACTTAATCATTCACACATTCACTCACACACACACTCATTCATTCACTGACTCACCCACTCAGTCACTCACTTAATCATTCACACATTCACTAACTTACACACTCTTTCATTCACTGACTCACCCACTCAGTCACTCACTTAATCATTCACACATTCACTCCATCACTCACTCACACACTCATTCATTCACTGACTCACCCACTCAGTCACTCACTTAATCATTCACACATTCACACATTCACACATTCTCTCAATCACTCACACACTCACTCATTCACTGACTCACCCACTCAGTCACTCACTCAATCATTCACTCAATCACTCACTTACACATTCATTCACTGACTCACCCACTAAGTCACTCACTCAATCATTCACACATTCTCTCAATCACTTACACACTCATTCATTCACTGACTCACCCACTCAGTCACTCACTTAATCATTCACTCCATCACTCACTCACACACTCATTCATTCACTGACTCACCCACTCAAACACTCACGTACCCCCATTAACCCACTCACTAAATCACACGCAAGTACACAGACAAAGGTCCCCCGTGTAGCCTTAACACAGACAGTTGGGGCAAGTGCTGTGAGCCGCGTGTCACAGCACCTAGCGGGGGGGGTGGGTCGCTATTACCAAGCCCCCCCCGACCGCCTTTGTCTTCCCAGGTACTCATTTGAGGCCGAGTCGACCTAGGGGTTACCCGCTCCCCTACACTCACCCAATAACAATACCCGGCCATTCGCCACTCGGCGGCGGTAACGTTACCGAGGCGCCTGTGCCAGGCTAGGTGCACTTTGAGGCCACGTGAAGTGTAGGTCACGGGACAGACCCTGCAGGTGCCATGGGTTGACTGCCGTGCCAGGCTAGGTGCAGGAGGAGGAGGTCACGGGACAGACCCAGCAGGTGCCATGGGTTGACTGCTGTGCCAGGCTAGGTGCAGGAGGAGGTCACGGGACAGACCCTGCAGGTGCCATGGGTTGACTGCTGTGCCAGGCTAGGTGCAGGAGGAGGAGGTCACGGGACAGACCCTGCAGGTGCCATGGGTTGACTGCCGTGCCAGGCTAGGTGCAGGAGGAGGAGGTCACGGGACAGACCCAGCAGGTGCCATGGGTTGACTGCTGTGCCAGGCTAGGTGCAGGAGGAGGAGGTCACGGGACAGACCCAGCAGGTGCCATGGGTTGACTGCTGTGCCAGGCTAGGTGCAGGAGGATGAAATCACGGGACAGACCCTGCAGGTGCCGTGGGTTGACTGCCGTGCCAGGCTAGGTGCAGGAGGAGGAGGTCATGGGACAGACCCAGCAGGTGCCATGGGTTGACTGTCTGGGAGATGAACCAGCTGTACCCCACTACTGTGCCAACTGCACACACACTGACTCACTCAATTACTCACACACCAACCCACCCACTCACCCAGATCACTCTGCTACCATGGTTACCATTCCCATCGACTTCCCTGATTGATTGATCTACCAGACACTAACTGTGCCATGTCAGCCTATACGCTGTGTTCAACCACCACCACCACCACCAAGCTTACTCACCCACTCACCCACTCACCCACTCACTCACCTACTCACCCACTCACACACTCACCCACTCACTCAGTCATGCACTCACCCACTCACTCGCGCACTCACTCACCCACTCACTCGCTCACTCACCCACTCACTCACCTACTCACCCACTCACCCACTCACCCACTCACTCACCTACTCACCCACTCACACACTCACCCACTCACTCAGTCATGCACTCACCCACTCACTCGCGCACTCACTCACCCACTCACTCGCTCACTCACCCACTCACTCACCTACTCACCCACTCACCCACTCACCCACTCACTCACCTACTCACCCACTCACACACTCACCCACTCACTCAGTCATGCACTCACCCACTCACTCGCGCACTCACTCACCCACTCACTCGCTCACTCACCCACTCACTCACTCACCTACTCACCCACTCACCCACTCACCCACTCACCTACTCACCCACTCACACACTCACCCACTCACTCAGTCATGCACTCACCCACTCACTCGCGCACTCACTCACCCACTCACTCACCTACTCACCCACTCACACACTCACTCACCCACTCGCTCACTCACACACTCACTCACCCACTCACTCGCGCACTCACTCACCCACTCACTCACTCACCCACTCAGTCATGCACTCACCCACTCACTCACACACTCACTCACCCACTCACTCACTCACCCACTCGCGCACTCACTCACCCACTCACTCACTCACCCACTCAGTCATGCACTCACCGACTCACTCACACACTCACTCACCCACTCACTCACTCACCCACTCACACACTCACTCACCCACTCACTCGCACACTCACTCACCCACTCACTCACCCACTCACTCACTCACCCACTCACCCACCCACTCAGTCATGCACTCACCCACTCACTCGCGCACTCACTCACCCACTCACTCACCCACTCACACACGCTCACTGACCCACACACTCACACACCAACCTACTCACTCACCCACTCACTCACTCACCCACTCACTTACTCACCCACTCGCCCACTCACCCGCCCACTCACCCGCCCACTCACTCGCCCACTCACTCGCCCACCCACTCACCCACTCACCCACTCACTCACCCACTCACACACTCACTCACCCACTCAGTCATGCACTCACCCACTTACTCGCGCACTCACCCACTCACTCACCTACTCACCCACTCACACACTCACTCACCCACTCACTCAGTTATGCACTCACCCACTCACTCGCGCACTCACTCACCCGCTCACACACGCTCACTGACCCATCAACCTACTCACTCACCCACTCACTCACTCACCCACGCACTCACTCACTCACCCACTCGCCCGCCCACTCACCCGCCCACTCACCCGCCCACTCACTCGCCCACTCACTCGCCCACTCACTCGCCCACCCACTCACTCGCCCACCCACTCACTCACTCACCCACCCACCCACTCACTCGCCCACCCACTCACTCACCCACCCACCCACCCACTCACACACTCACTCACTCAGTCATGCACTCACCCACTCACTCGCCCACTCACTCGCCCACTCACTCGCTCACCCACTCACCCACTCACCCACTCACTCACTCACCCACCCACCCACTCACTCACCCACTCACTCACCTACTCACCCACTCACACACTCACCCACTCAGTCATGCACTCACCCACTCACTCGCGCACTCACTCACCCGCTCACACACGCGTACTGACCCACACACTCACTCACACACCAACCTACTCACTCACCCACTCGCCCACTCACCCGCCCACTCACACGCCCACTCACTCGCCCACTCACTCGCCCACTCACTCGCCCACCCACTCAACCACTCACTCACCCACATCCGTGATGTCACCCGCACTCAGCAGCGTCACGCAGTGTGCCTGATGACGTCACGCAGTGTGCCTGATGACGTCACGCAGTGTGCCTGATGACGTCACGCACACACCCCCCACTGTTCAACAAAAAAAAATCATTTTTTTCTGGCCTGGACTTTTGCAGCTGTTCTAGACTAATTTCAGGGTGCCGATTCCAAATCTGATCTCAGATAGGTGCAGGAGGAGGAGGTCACGTGACAGACCCTGCAGGTGCCATGGGTTGACTGCTGTGCCAGGCTAGGTGCATGAGGAGGTCACGGGACAGACCCTGCAGGTGCCATGGGTTGTACTGCTGTGCCAGGCTAGGTGCAGGAGGAGGAGGAGGTCACGGGACAGACCCTGGAGGTGCCATGGGTTGACTGCTGTGCCAGGCTAGGTGCAGGAGGAGGAGGTCACGGGGCAGACCCAGCAGGTGCCATGGGTTGACTGCTGTGCCAGGCTAGGTGCAGGAGGTCACGGGACAGACCCAGCAGGTGCCATGGGTTGACTGCTGTGCCAGGCTAGGTGCAGGAGGAGGAGGTCACGGGACAGACCCTGCAGGTGCCATGGGTTGACTGCTGTGCCAGGCTAGGTGCAGGAGGAGGAGGTCACGGGACAGACCCTGCAGGTGCCATGAGTTGACTGCTGTGCCAGGCTAGGTGCAGGAGGAGGTCACGGGACAGACCCAGCAGGTGCCATGGGTTGACTGCTGTGCCAGGCTAGGTGCAGGAGGAGGAGGTCACGGGACAGACCCTGCAGGTGCCATGGGTTGACTGCTGTGCCAGGCTAGGTGCAGGAGGAGGTCACGGGACAGACCCTGCAGGTGCCATGGGTTGACTGCTGTGCCAGGCTAGGTGCAGGAGGAGGTCACGGGACAGACCCTGCAGGTGCCATGGGTTGACTGCTGTGCCAGGCTAGGTGCAGGAGGAGGTCACGGGACAGACCCAGCAGGTGCCATGGGTTGACTGCTGTGCCAGGCTAGGTGCAGGAGGTCACGGGACAGACCCTGCAGGTGCCATGGGTTGACTGCTGTGCCAGGCTAGGTGCAGGAGGAGGAGGTCACGGGACAGACCCTGCAGGTGCCATGGGTTGACTGCTGTGCCAGGCTAGGTGCAGGAGGAGGAGGTCACGGGACAGACCCTGCAGGTGCCATGGGTTGACTGCTGTGTGATTTTACCCGAAATGAACTCTGTCACTTATGATTGCAAGTTGTTGCGAGTCAGTGACTTGCTTTAGTGTTAAAATACGGCGCTGTATTTTTAGGATAGTGTGTTTATAATATCATTTCATGTAGAAATCCACATTTATTTAATATTTTTCTTCCGCAGTTTGTATTGCAAATGCAATGTTTGATATCTCAACAACCACCTGATGTGATAGACAAAAACTGACGCTGGATTTTGGAATCGCCACCCCGAAATTACCTTACAACCTCTTATTGGTTCTTTCGGTAAAGTCGTCACGTAGAAGGGAAGTAATAAAATAGTAAAAATAAAACATCATAAAATACAATTCTCACGACGTTTCGGCCACAACGCAAGCAGCCGTCCTCAGGTGAAGAACAGGTCTGTCGGAAAGACAGCGTCTGAATGAAACACCACCAGGCTTGGCAGCGTATATTGAAGCTGCTGGGTTGGAGGGGGGAAGGGCGCCTTGACAAAAGAATTTGCATATCAACAGAGGAATTTAGCATATTATGACTTTAAAACGACCCGCCCACCTACGCATTCCACAAGTAGTGACGAATCCCATATCTGCATTTCCCATAAATATGCTAAATTCCTCTGTTGATATGCAAATTCCTTTGTCAAGGCGCCCTTCCCCCCTCCAACCCAGCAGCTTCAATATACGCTGCCAAGCCTGGTGGTGTTTCATTCAGACGCTGTCTTTCCGACAGACCTGTCCTTCACCTGAGGACGGCTGCTTGCGTTGTGGCCCGAAACGTCGTGAGAATTATTTTATTAAGGTTTATTATTTTATTATTATTTCCCTTCTACGTGACTTTACCGAAAGAACCAATAAGATGAATCCCTGCAGTCACGAAAGCTTTAAATCGAAATGTTATTACGTTTTTTATTATTTTAATATGTTTTATTTTTATCATTTTATTATTTCCCTTCTACGTGACTTTACCGAAAGAACCAAGAAGATGAATCCCTGCAGTCACGAAAGCTTTCAATCGAAAGATACCTTACAACCGTTGGAATACCTCATAGCCAGAAAAAGTGTGTGTTGACCAGTGCTATTTATCCAAGCCAAGAAGAATCCAAGCTTCGGGCGAAGCCGCTGTAGTGAAGCTAGTAGTGTATGTAGCAGCGTACAGAGTGATACGTGTGTTGGAACTTTCTTCGCACCATACGTGTAGTCCTTGGATGGCCTCAGCGTGTCTTTGTGTTTGATGTCGTTATCATCGTCGGAGAGCTGCTTATCTCGTTCCCGCGGTCCCCGCTGTTTGATAGCGGAAGCTTCATTTCAACCGAATTAGCAGCAATCACTAGCCAGCATTGCCCTGGAGAAATGGTGGTGATGGTGGTGGGGAGAGAGAGTGAGGGAGGTGATTTTGTGCGTGTCTGTGGGTGAGCGAGTGTGTGTGAGTGAGAGTGGACGTGGGTGTGTGTGTGTGTGTTGGGGTGTGTGAGAGAGTGTATGAGTGTGTGAGCGTGTGAGAGAGTGTATGAGTGAGTGAGTGTATGAGTGAGTATGAGTGAGTGAGTGTATGAGTGAGTGTATGAGTGAGTGAGTGTATGAGTGAGTGAGTGTATGAGTGAGTGTGTGTGTGGGTGTGTCAGTGAGTGTGCAGGTGTGTGATTGTGGGGGTGAGAGTGTACGTGAGTGTGTAGGTTGGTGTGCAGGTGTGTGAGTGTGGGTGAGTGTGTGGGTGGTTGTGCGGGTGAGTGAGTGTGGGTGAGTGTGTAGGTTGGTGTGGGGGTGAGTGAGTGTGGGTGAGTGTGTAGGTTGGTGTGGGGGTGAGAGTGTGGGTGAGTGTGTAGGTTGGTGGGTGAGTGTGTATGTTGGTGTACAGGTGTGAGAGTGTGGGTGAGTGTGTGGGTGAGTGTGTAGGTTGGTGGGTGAGTGTGTATGTTGGTGTACAGGTGTGAGAGTGTGGGTGAGTGTGGGGGTGAGTGTGTATGTTGGTGTGCAGGTGTGTGAGTGTGGGTGTGGGTGGTTGAGCGGGTGAGTGAGTGTGGGGGTGAAACTACGTGGCCGGGAGTCGGAGCCATTCCCTGTTCACCTTGAGTTGCGACAGGGATGTCCTCTGGCTCCCACACCATTTAACATCTATTTCGTCCACGTAGTTTGTGAAGCCTTCAGTAACTGTACCGGAGTTAATTTCCATCTGCTACAGATACAATGGGAGGCTGATCGATGCCCGGGTGCGGTCAAGGGATGGCTCCCTATTGCTCAACCACGTTGTGTATGCCGACGACCTGGTAATTGCGGCTCACTCAGAGGAGGAGTTGGAGACGCTGCTGCTGAGACTGGAGCGTGCCGCTAAGAGGTGGGGCCTTACCATCAGCCCCACCAAAACTAAGCACCTGCCTGGGTATTTTGTACCATCGGGCACTCCACCCCCACAACTCCCAATCGGTGATGGGGCAGTAGTAGAGAGAGTGGAGAGTTTCCCAGACCTGGGCAGTGTGCTTATGACCGGCTCCAGTTTGACAGCAGAGGTCTCACTCCGAATCAGTCGAGCGACATTATCTTTTCATCGGTTGCGTAACGCTGCTGTGTGGAAGCTACCTGGTCTGTCGCTCCGCACGAAGCTTCGGGTCTTCTCGGCCACGGTCATTCCCTCCCTTCTCTACGCTTGCGAAACGTGGACCCCCCTAATGGAGCATCTTCGCCGGTTAGAAACATTCAGGCTGGCCTGCCTACAATCCATCCTGGGTTTAACCTGCAGGCTGGATTGTGTGAGGAGCTCACAAATCCTCGAAAGATCTGGACAAATTACCATCGGTGAGCTCCTCCGGCAGGCAAGGCTGCGTTGGCTGGGTCATGTAACCCGCATGCCCAGCCACCGCATGCCCAAACAGCTTTTGTTCGGCCGGATCGAGGGGGCTAAACGGGCGCGGCACGGGCTAGAGAAGAGATGGAGTGATGTGGTACAGGAGGACGTGGAGCTGAGTGGACTTGCCGATGACTGGTACCAGCGGTGTCAAGATCGGCCTCTGTGGAGGAGGCTCGTGAAGGACGCTACTGGGCAGTTGGAGGCAGTCGCCTTCCAACAACAACGGGAGGGCGGAGGAACGATGCTCACAACAACGAGCGGAGCGCCGGGTGGCTAAAGCACAGCAAATTGGCACAGTAGGGGGCACAGGTGGTGCATCAGCCAGTCGTCTCGGTCAGTCGACCCGTGGCACCTGCTGGGTCTGCCCCGTGACCTGCCAGCGGGCGTTCGACACTTCACGTGGTCTCAAGGTGCACATGGCCTGGCACAAGCGTTGTGGTGACGTCACCGCCACTTAGTGGCGAATGGCGGTTGTTGTTGTGTGTGTGGTGGTGTGTGTGGTGTGTAGTGTGTGTGGTGTGTGTGGTGTGTGCGTGGTGTGTGTGTGGTGGTGTGTGTGTGTGGTGGTGTGTGTGGTGTGTGCGTGGAGTGTGTGTGTGGTGGTGTGTGTGGTGTGTGTGGAGAGTGGTGGCGCAGCGATTAGCGTCGCGCCGACCACACACTCACTCAGTCACCCGCACAGTCACCCGCACAGTCACCCACTTACTCACCCACTCACCCACTTACTCACCCACAAATTCACCCACACACTCACCCACTTACTCAACCACAAACTCACCCACACACTCACCCACACACTCACCCACTCACTCACCCACACACTCACCCACTTACTCACCCACACACTCACCCACACACTCACCCACTCACTCACCCACTCACTCACCCACTCACTCACCACTCACTCACCCCACTTACTCACCCACACACACGCACATTCACCCACTCGCTCGCACATTCACCCACTTACTCACCCACACACTCACCCACACGCTCGCCCACACTCTCACACACACTCTCACACCCACTCACCCACCCACACACTCTCTCTCTCACACACACACTCACCCATTCACCCACTTACTCACCCACACACTCACCCACTTACTCACCCACACACTCACCCACTCACTTACCCACTTACTCACCCACACACTCACCCGCACAGTCACCCACACATTCACCCGCACAGTTACCCACACACTCACCCACTTACCCACACACCCACCCACTTACTCACCCACTCACTCACCCACACACACACCCACCCACTCACCCACCCACACACCCTCTCTCTCACACACACACTCACTCACACACCTCCTCTATCACACACACACACTCTCTCTCTCATACACACACTCTCTCTCACACACACTCTCACACACACTCTCTCACACACCCACCCACACACCCTCTCTCTCACACACACCCACACCCACCCACACACACCCACTCACCCACTCACTCACCCACTCACTCACACACACACTCTCACCCACTCACTCACCCACACACTCACACACACTCTCACACACACTCTCTCACACACACCCACACCCACCCACACACACCCACTCACCCACTCACTCACCCACACACTCACCCACACACTCACCCACTCACTCACCCACACACTCACACACACTCTCACACACACTCTCTCACACACCCACCCACACACCCTCTCTCTCACACACACCCACACCCACCCACACACACCCACTCACCCACTCACTCACCCACACACTCACCCACACACTCACCCACTCACTCACCCACACACTCACCCACTCACTCACCCACTCACTCACCCACACACTCACCCACTCACCCACTCACTCACCCACACACTCACCCACTCACTCACCCACTCACTCACCCACACACTCACACACACTCTCACACACACTCACCCACTCACTCACCCACACACTCACACACACTCTCACACACACTCACCCACACACCCTCTCTCTCACACACACCCACACCCACCCACACACACCCACTCACCCACTCACTCACCCACACACTCACCCACACACTCACCCACTCACTCACCCACACACTCACACACACTCTCACACACACTCTCTCACACACCCACCCACACACCCTCTCTCTCACACACACCCACACCCACCCACACACACCCACTCACCCACTCACTCACCCACACACTCACCCACACACTCACCCACTCACTCACTCACTCACCCACTCACTCACCCACTCACTCACCCACACACTCACCCACACACTCACCCACTCACTCACCCACACACTCACCCACACACTCACCCACTCACTCACCCACACACTCACCCACTCACTCACCCACACACTCACACACACTCTCACACACACTCTCTCACACACCCACCCACACACTCACCCACACACTCACACACACTCTCACACACACTCTCTCACACACACCCACACACACCCACTCACCCACTCACTCACCCACACACTCACCCACACACTCACCCACTCACTCACCCACACACTCACACACACTCTCACACACACTCTCTCACACACCCACCCACACACCCTCTCTCTCACACACACCCACACCCACCCACACACACCCACTCACCCACTCACTCACCCACTCACTCACCCACTCACTCACACACACTCTCACACACATTCACCCACTCACTCACCCACACACTCACACACACTCTCACACACACTCACCCACACACCCTCTCTCTCACACACACCCACACCCACCCACACACTCACCCACACACTCACACACACTCTCACACACACTCTCTCACACACACCCACACACACCCACTCACCCACACACTCTCACACACATTCACCCACTCACTCACCCACACACTCACACACACTCTCACACACACTCACCCACACACCCTCTCTCTCACACACACCCACACCCACCCACACACTCACCCACACACTCACACACACTCTCACACACACTCTCTCACACACCCACCCACACACCCTCTCTCTCACACACACCCACCCACACACACCCACTCACCCACTCACTCACTCACCCACTCACTCACCCACACACTCACCCGCTCACTCACCCACTCACTCACACACACTCTCACACACATTCACCCACTCACTCACCCACACACTCACACACACTCTCACACACACTCACCCACACACCCTCTCTCTCACACACACCCACACCCACCCACACACTCACCCACACACTCACACACACTCTCACACACACTCTCTCACACACACCCACACACACCCACTCACCCACTCACTCACCCACACACTCACCCACACACTCACCCACTCACTCACCCACACACTCACACACACTCTCACACACACTCTCTCACACACCCACCCACACACCCTCTCTCTCACACACACCCACCCACACACACCCACTCACCCACTCACTCACTCACCCACACACTCACCCACACACTCACCCACTCACTCACCCACACAATCACCCACACACTCACCCACACAATCACCCACACACTCACCCACACACTCACCCACTCACTCACACACACTCTCACACATCCTCTCTCACACACCCCCTCTCTATCACGTGCACCCTTTGCTCTGCATTGCCCCTTGCTGTCTCTCTGTGTAAATACGAAATCAAATAAAATAAATATAAATGTATATAATCTCCAGTCACCATGGCGAGCATCTCCAGTGAGGGGTTAATAGGCCAACTCTGCCGTCTCGCTCGCTCACGCACGCTGCTACCAAGGCGCAGCCCCTGCAAGTGCCTCCCCCTCCCTCCCCGCTCATCGCTTGAGTTGAAGTTGTCGCACGGATGGTGGTCCAGTGCTGTGGGCAGATGCGCCGCTGAGTGAGCGTGTGGCTGAGTGAGTGGTGTGTGAGTGAGCGTGTGAGAGAGTGAGTGTGTGAGTGAGTGTGTGAGTGAGTGTGTGAGTGAGTGAGTGTGTGAGTGAGTGCGTGTGTGAGTGTATGTGTGAGTGAGTGAGTGTATGAGTGAGTGTATGAGTGAGTGTATGTATGAGTGTGTGAGTGAGTGTGTGAGCGTGTGGCTGAGTGAGTGGTGTGTGAGTGTGTGAGTGAGTGTGTGAGTGAGTGTATGAGTGAGTGTGTGAGTGAGTGTGTGAGTGTATGAGTGAGTGAGTGTATGAGTGAGTGAGTGTATGAGTGAGTGAGTGTATGAGTGAGTGTGTGAGCGTGTGGCTGAGTGAGTGGTGTGTGAGTGAGCGTGTGAGAGAGTGAGTGTATGAGTGAGTGTATGAGTGTGTGGCTGAGTGAGTGGTGTGTGAGTGTATGTGTGAGTGAGTGAGTGTATGAGTGAGTGTGTGAGTGAGTGTGTGAGTGTATGAGTGAGTGAGTGTATGAGTGAGTGAGTGTATGAGTGAGTGTGTGAGCGTGTGGCTGAGTGAGTGGTGTGTGAGTGAGCGTGTGAGAGAGTGAGTGTATGAGTGAGTGTATGAGTGTGTGGCTGAGTGAGTGGTGTGTGAGTGTATGTGTGAGTGAGTGTATGAGTGAGTGTGTGAGTGAGTGTATGAGTGAGTGTGTGTATGAGTGTGTGAGTGAGTGTGTGAGCGTGTGGCTGAGTGAGTGGTGTGTGAGTGTGTGAGTGAGTGTGTGAGTGAGTGTATGAGTGAGTGTGTGAGTGAGTGTGTGAGTGTATGAGTGAGTGAGTGTATGAGTGAGTGAGTGTATGAGTGAGTGAGTGTATGAGTGAGTGTGTGAGCGTGTGGCTGAGTGAGTGGTGTGTGAGTGAGCGTGTGAGAGAGTGAGTGTATGAGTGAGTGTATGAGTGTGTGGCTGAGTGAGTGGTGTGTGAGTGTATGTGTGAGTGAGTGAGTGTATGAGTGAGTGTGTGAGTGAGTGTGTGAGTGTATGAGTGAGTGAGTGTATGAGTGAGTGAGTGTATGAGTGAGTGTGTGAGCGTGTGGCTGAGTGAGTGGTGTGTGAGTGAGCGTGTGAGAGAGTGAGTGTATGAGTGAGTGTATGAGTGTGTGGCTGAGTGAGTGGTGTGTGAGTGTATGTGTGAGTGAGTGAGTGTATGAGTGAGTGTGTGAGTGAGTGTATGAGTGAGTGTGTGTATGAGTGTGTGAGTGAGTGTGTGAGCGTGTGGCTGAGTGAGTGGTGTGTGAGTGTGTGAGTGAGTGTGTGAGTGAGTGTATGAGTGAGTGTGTGAGTGAGTGTGTGAGTGTATGAGTGAGTGAGTGTATGAGTGAGTGAGTGTATGAGTGAGTGAGTGTATGAGTGAGTGTGTGAGCGTGTGGCTGAGTGAGTGGTGTGTGAGTGAGCGTGTGAGAGAGTGAGTGTATGAGTGAGTGTATGAGTGTGTGGCTGAGTGAGTGGTGTGTGAGTGTATGTGTGAGTGAGTGAGTGTATGAGTGAGTGTGTGAGTGAGTGTGTGAGTGTATGAGTGAGTGAGTGTATGAGTGAGTGAGTGTATGAGTGAGTGTGTGAGCGTGTGGCTGAGTGAGTGGTGAGAGAGTGAGTGTATGAGTGAGTGTATGAGTGTGTGGCTGAGTGAGTGGTGTGTGAGTGTATGTGTGAGTGAGTGAGTGTATGAGTGAGTGTGTGAGTGTATGAGTGAGTGAGTGTATGAGTGAGTGAGTGTATGAGTGAGTGTGTGAGCGTGTGGCTGAGTGAGTGGTGTGTGAGTGAGCGTGTGAGAGAGTGAGTGTATGAGTGAGTGTATGAGTGTGTGGCTGAGTGAGTGGTGTGTGAGTGTATGTGTGAGTGAGTGAGTGTATGAGTGAGTGTGTGAGTGAGTGTATGAGTGAGTGTGTGTATGAGTGTGTGAGTGAGTGTGTGAGCGTGTGGCTGAGTGAGTGGTGTGTGAGTGTGTGAGTGAGTGTGTGAGTGAGTGTATGAGTGAGTGTGTGAGTGAGTGTGTGAGTGTATGAGTGAGTGAGTGTATGAGTGAGTGAGTGTATGAGTGAGTGAGTGTATGAGTGAGTGTGTGAGCGTGTGGCTGAGTGAGTGGTGTGTGAGTGAGCGTGTGAGAGAGTGAGTGTATGAGTGAGTGTATGAGTGTGTGGCTGAGTGAGTGGTGTGTGAGTGTAAGTGTGAGTGAGTGAGTGTATGAGTGAGTGTGTGAGTGAGTGTGTGAGTGTATGAGTGAGTGAGTGTATGAGTGAGTGAGTGTATGAGTGAGTGTGTGAGCGTGTGGCTGAGTGAGTGGTGTGTGAGTGAGCGTGTGAGAGAGTGAGTGTATGAGTGAGTGTATGAGTGTGTGGCTGAGTGAGTGGTGTGTGAGTGTATGTGTGAGTGTGAGTGAGTGTATGAGTGAGTGTGTGAGTGAGTGTATGAGTGAGTGTGTGTATGAGTGTGTGAGTGAGTGTGTGAGCGTGTGGCTGAGTGAGTGGTGTGTGAGTGTGTGAGTGAGTGTGTGAGTGAGTGTGTGAGTGAGTGAGTGTGTGAGCGTGTGGCTGAGTGAGTGGTGTGTGAGTGAGCGTGTGAGAGAGTGAGTGTGTGAGTGAGTGTGTGTGTGAGTGTATGTGTGAGTGAGTGAGTGTATGAGTGAGTGTGTGAGAGAGTGTGTGAGTGAGTGTGTGTGTGAGTGTATGTGTGAGTGAGTGAGTGTATGAGTGAGTGTGTGAGTGAGTGTGTGTGTGAGTGTATGTGTGAGTGAGTGTATGAGTGAGTGTATGAGTGAGTGTGTGAGTGAGTGAGTGTATGAGTGAGTGTGTGAGCGTGTGGCTGAGTGAGTAGTGTGTGAGTGAGCGTGTGAGAGAGTGAGTGTGTGAGTGAGTGTGTGAGAGAGTGTGTGAGTGAGTGTGTGTGTGAGTGTATGTGTGAGTGAGTGAGTGTATGAGTGAGTGTGTGAGTGAGTGTATGAGTGAGTGTGTGTATGAGTGTGTGAGTGAGTGAGTAGTGTGTGAGCGTGTGAGAGAGTGAGTGTGTGAGTGAGTGTGTGAGAGAGTGTGTGAGTGTGTGTGTGAGTGTATGTGTGAGTGAGTGAGTGTATGAGTGAGTGTGTGAGTGAGTGTATGAGTGAGTGAGTGTATGAGTGAGTGTATGAGTGTGTGGCTGAGTGAGTGGTGTGTGAGCGTGTGAGAGAGTGAGTGTGTGAGTGAGTGTGTGAGAGAGTGTGTGAGTGAGTGTGTGTATGAGTGAGTGAGTGTGTGAGTGAGTGAGTGTATGAGTGAGTATGTGAGTGAGGGTGTGCATGAGTGAGTGTATGAGTGAGTGAGTGAGTGTGTGAGTGAGTGAGTGTATGAGTGAGTGTATGTGAGTGAGGGTGTGCATGAGTGAGTGTATGAATGAGTGAGTGTATGAGTGAGTGAGTGTATGAGTGAGTGTGTGAGTGAGTGTGTGAGAGAGTGTGTGTGTGAGTGTATGTGTGAGTGAGTGAGTGTGTGAGTGAGTGTATGAGTGAGTGAGTGTATGAGTGAGTGTATGAGTGTGTGGCTGAGTGAGTGGTGTGTGAGAGAGTGAGTGTGTGAGTGAGTGTGTGAGAGAGTGTGTGAGTGTGTGTATGAGTGAGTGAGTGAGTGTGTGAGTGAGTGAGTGTATGAGTGAGTGTATGTGAGTGAGGGTGTGCATGAGTGAGTGTATGAGTGAGTGAGTGTATGAGTGAGTGTATGTGAGTGAGTGAGTGTATGTGAGTGAGTGTATGAGAGTGTGTGTGAGTAGGTGTGTATGTTGTGTACCGTTCCGGCCTTCATAGGTGCTCGCTAACAGCACTTGCCCCTACAGTCTGTTAAGGCTATACGGGGGATCTTTGTATGTTAGTTAGGGCGTGAGTGTGAGTAGAGTTTGTGTGATCTCCCCCTGTTCTACAAAGAGTGGAGTTTGTGTGATCTCTCCCTGTTCTACAGAGAGAGTGGAGTTTGTGTGATCTCTCCCTGTTCTACAGAGTGAGTGGAGTTTGTGTGATCTCCCCCTGTTCTACAGAGTGAGTGGAGTTTGTGTGATCTCCCCCTGTTCTACAGAGTGAGTAGAGTTTGTGTGATCTCCCCCTGTTCTACAGAGAGAGTGGAGTTTGTGTGATCTCCCCCTGTTCTACAGAGAGTGGAGTTTGTGTGATCTCCCCCTGTTCTACAAAGAGTGGAGTTTGTGTGATCTCCCCCTGTTCTACAGAGTGAGTGGAGTTTGTGTGATCTCCCCCTGTTCTACAGAGAGAGTGGAGTTTGTGTGATCTCCCCCTGTTCTACAGAGTGAGTGGAGTTTGTGTGATCTCCCCCTGTTCTACAGAGTGAGTAGAGTTTGTGTGATCTCCCCCTGTTCTACAGAGAGAGTGGAGTTTGTGTGATCTCCCCCTGTTCTACAGAGAGTGGAGTTTGTGTGATCTCCCCCTGTTCTACAAAGAGTGGAGTTTGTGTGATCTCCCCCTGTTCTACAGAGTGAGTGGAGTTTGTGTGATCTCCCCCTGTTCTACAGAGAGAGTGGAGTTTGTGTGATCTCCCCCTGTTCTACAGAGAGAGTGGAGTTTGTGTGATCTCCCCCTGTTCTACAGAGTGAGTGGAGTTTGTGTGATCTCCCCCTGTTCTACAGAGAGAGTGGAGTTTGTGTGATCTCCCCCTGTTCTACAGAGTGAGTGGAGTTTGTGTGATCTCCCCCTGTCCTACAGAGAGAGTGGAGTTTGTGTGATCTCCCCCTGTTCTACAGAGAGAGTGGAGTTTGTGTGATCTCCCCCTGTTCTACAGAGTGAGTGGAGTTTGTGTGATCTCCCCCTGTTCTACAGAGAGAGTGGAGTTTGTGTGATCTCCCCCTGTTCTACAGAGTGAGTGGAGTTTGTGTGATCTCCCCCTGTTCTACAGAGAGAGTGGAGTTTGTGTGATCTCCCCCTGTTCTACAGAGTGAGTGGAGTTTGTGTGATCTCCCCCTGTTCTACAGAGAGAGTGGAGTTTGTGTGATCTCCCCCTGTTCTACCACCACTACCATCACCATAACCACCACTATCACTACCACCACCACTACAATCACCACCGCCACCACCACTACAATCACCACCGCCACCACCGCCCCCTCCCCTCGTGTGACGCGTGACATGCGGTGACCTTCCCACAGTTGAGCCCTTCATGTTTTTTAAGATTCGTCACCTAAACACACAGCAGCAGCATCAGCATCATCATCATCAGCAGCATCAGTGAGTAGGTAGATTGTGAGTGTGAGTGAGTGAGTAGTTGGTGAGTGTGTGTGAGTGAGTAGGTACCTACGTGACTTTACCGAAAAAACCTAAGAATACGAATCCTTGCAGTCACGAAAGCTTCAAATCTAGAAGTCAGTAGGTAGTTGGTGAGTGGGGTGAGTTTGCCGTGAGTAGGTGGGTGAGGGTCATGACGGTGTGGGTGGGTGAGCGAGCGAGTAGTGGGTGAGCGAGTTGGTGAGCGAGTTGGTGAGCAGGCGTGTGGGTGGGTGAGGGGCTGGGTGGGTGACTGAGGGGCTGGGTGGCTGGCTGAGGGGCTGGGTGGGTGGGTGTCTGAGGGGCTGGGTGGGTGGGTGAGGGGCTGGGTGGGTGGGTGTCCGAGGGGCTGGGGTGGGGTGGGTGAGGGGCTGGGTGGGTGACTGAGGGGCTGGGTGGGTGACTGAGGGGCTGGGTGGGTGGGTGAGGGGCTGGGTGGGTGTCTGAGGGGCTGGGGTGGGTGGGTGAGGGGCTGGGTGGGTGGGTGAGGGGCTGGGTGGGTGGGTGTC
>NW_027615303.1:37500-50777 GCF_965212315.1 Lampetra planeri | reverse complement strand
ATCCAGAAGCTTCTACAGTTCTGACCTGACAAGTGCGGAGTTATGCTACGTTCTGCTAAGTCGAGTCGTTTGCTGACCCAACGTTTGCTGACCCAAAGGGAGTTTCGGGCCCCCCTCCTTTGTTGTCAGAGTCACCTGAGAGTTGTTGGGTCACTGAGTGATTGGAACAGGATCTGAGTAGGTTTGGATCCTCCTGGGGAGAGATCCTAGGACTGCATTGTAAGTTACTCACACCCCTTTGTGTCAGCTAATGACTGAACTCAGGTGAGTGACAGCCATGGAGGGGGACCCGATACTCACACTCCTTTGTGTGAGGAAACGACCCAGCTAAGTATTAGTAGCAGAACTGAAGAAGCTTGGATGAGTGGAGAAACGTCTTCAAACTAACCACAAGTCTAGTTGCCTATGAATTAACCCAACAAGATACCAGGGTCTGGATGACTGAGAACCTTCACAGACATGAACATGTCATTGAACACAAATGTCACTTTGAACCTTTCAGGCCACCTGTGGAGGGTGTCGTCATAGTGACGGCTCCCAGATCCTTCCGGAGACGATCCAGCTGTTCCTGCTGGTGCCGGCTGCGAGCCTCTGCCTGCACACACACATCAGTACGTACGTGTATATAAAGACACAGTCACACGTGTGTGTGTTTGAGTGTGTACATGTATCAATACCTCAGTGTGTGTCTGTGTGTGCTACACACAGCAGTACGTGGGTTAGGGTTAGAGTGAGTGTGTATGTGTGTGTGTGTATACATGTAGAGGTATCAGTATGTTTATTTGTGTGTGAGTGTTTTTGTGTGTTTGTGAGGATGCTCACCAGCTGCGTGTGGAGGCGTTCATACTCAGGGCGATAGACCCTGAACAAAGAAAACATGTCAGTGACACGTCTGGGACACATCAGTGACACGTCTGGGACAATCACCTTTCATACTCCTCAACAGCACTGTCCACCTGACGGAACAGCTCATCCAATCCACTGCCTGTCACCGCGGACACGCCCACAACCTGAAGACAAACAAACACACACCTTTGTAGCACAAATTCTCAGATAACAAACACACACCTTCCACACACTACTACACGAAGGACTTCTATACAATACTGCACTAATTATCTACTCATCTATTGTTGGGCAGGATGACCAAAAATCACTGTATTTTTCCAAGTTATATCGGTTTCATGGTATATCGCGGTATTTTTTTTTTTCATGCACGAAAAACACTGACCTCTATACTAGTGTTAGGTTACATGACCTCAATGAATGTTACTGTTTACAAAGAGTGTCACTCATGATTCTAATGACGTAAATAAATCACAGTGCATGACAGTTGTAGTCAGAATACAAAACTCTTTTATTTTTAACATTTTGAAAACAACTTTGAAAAACATTTTGTAAACATCAACTACACAATATAAACAACCCCTTAACATTAATTAAATCAACTGTACTCTCTTCGAGTTGAGGCGTATAAATAGATGGACTCTTCCAATCTATTTGTCTGAAGTATTTTTCGACTCTGTATCACATATCCGGGATCCAGTGTTTGAATCATCTCCCCGAAGTCGTCTTTGTCAACTCTACTCATCCGTATCATGTCTTTTTCTCAGTGGATAGTGACAGCGTTGGCCATCTCAATCCACCGTTTACTTTTCTTGTCATAGTTCCCGTAGCAAACGTGTCTTTAAGTGACATAGGACTCAACTTCTCTCTGTCAGTTCTAACGTCACCTGCAGACGTGGAGGACGCAGATCTTAGTTTCATGCATTCTCGATATTCCAAGACATGTTTGTGACTACAACTTTAGCTCTACATTTTCGGCAAAGTGTTGTTTGTTCAACGTTGTTTCTTTTTAAAGCCGAAGAACTTCCAAACAACGGACATGGCTCCTCTTTTCAGTACAAGTTCTTCTGTGTCATGTTCAACTCGTTCTGGAACTTCAGTTTCGGAACTTTTACTGTTTTTATCCCAACACACAACGCGCCGTTGTGCACTCGACACTCACATACTTGATTGAGTGTAACTGTAAAACAGTCCCCTGTCAAACAATGTCCCACGGTGCTAAGTTCAGCACTACACTGAAGAAGCTTCTCGGATGAGTGGTGAAACGTCTTCAAACTAACTACAAGTCCAGTTGCGTAAGATTTAACTCAGCAAGAGCCCAGCAAAACCTGGATGACTCAGAAACTTCATTTAATGCTAACTTCAACAAACCTGGCAGCGCGGCTGCTGTATAATTTTGTGTGCTGCAATTCCAATGCGACCCGACGAGATGTCGGTATTCTGACAATTTTTACACAGTTCACCTTTAAGTGTGGAAATACATAATTTGAGACACAGCATAGGTACCTCTACACAGTATTACACTAAGTACTTCTATGATCATTACTGAAAAACACTTTACTAACAATTGATTAGCCACAGACACTAACCACGAGGAGACTGAGTTCTGAGGGAGGGAGGTGAGTGAGTGACTAGAGATGAGTGGATGACAAGACGTAAATGGGTGACTTGAGGTGAGTGACAGAGAACCTGTGGACCTGACCCAGGCAGTAACTCACCCTCAGGTCGGTGTAGAACTCATCCAGAACCAGACTCATAGAACGGGTCAGGTTACTGACATAGGATGTCTCCTGGTTCAGAGCATCCTGGAAGACCTCAAAGTCCTGCATCCACTCCACGGCGAAGCTGTGCTCAATGATGTCAGTCTGAGGTCACAGGAGTCACAGGGGTCACCACAGCTCACCACACCATATGATCTTGAAACCGTACCATTTTCTTCTGATCGTACAGCTCACGTAATGTGAGCCCAGACAGGAAGTGACCTCACCTTGTTCATGACCACGATGAAGGGCAGCTTGGTCTTGTACAGTATGCTGAGGGGACAGAGGTGTCCCATTAGTGCCCCCTGCTGGTCACATGACTACTTCGACTGATAATAGTAATTGATTTATTTTACATCAAATAAAGGATCACAGTGCTTTACGGTGGATACCAGCATTAAAAATAATAGAAAAATAAAGCACCGAAAAATAAAAATCAACTAGGTCTAAAGGCACAAATGTGACTACAACATCAGACATGAAATTATGCTAAGAACTAAACAAAGGCAGGAAATAATAACTATTTAACAATAGGTTTTCTTAAAGAGGTACATCCACAGCATGTGGTGCCCTTCTGGTAGGGGGCTGGAGCAGGCTGGCCTGTCTGGAACAAAGATGGCATGGGGAGGTATGGGGGAGGGGGGTGCTGTGCCATGAAGGCACTGCTGTACTTCATCCTGTGCTGAACAGAAAACCAGTGGAGTGAAGTTAGGGTTATGTTAGATGTTTGTACCTGCAGGCATACAGCATTGTTGGACATGAAGGTGACAGGGCTGATGCTGCGAGATGTGTCCATCACATATACGACCACACACGGGAAGGAAGACGCCTGAAACACACATAAGGAACATGAAGCAGCTGAGATCCGGAGCACACAGAATGCGTTGTCACCCACCAGAGCCTCGGTGATGATGGTCCCTGATGCTGACCAGGTGAACACCTCGATCTGACCCGGGGTGTCGATCAGCACGTACCTGAGCAGATTCAAAGGTCAGGAACACGTCAGCAGTGGTGTGTGTATGTGCATCTTACTTAGTATCTTCTTCTACTTAAAATGTTGGGGTTTTTTTTTCCTCAGACCAATGGAGGACACAGAGGAGAGGACAACAAACTCACCGGTGACTGTGCTGCTTCTTCTCAATGAATTGCATCACCTGAAGACAAACAATTGCAGAGATGATGGAGACCGAAAACACACACACACATGCATGCACACACACACCTGGTCAAAGCGAGTGGCAAACAGGTTGAGCGAGGTGACGATGCCTCCGTTGGGTCCGAGGCTGTACTGCTTCATCACCTCCTTGTAGTTCACAGTGTCACGGATGTCTGGAGAGAGGGAAGGAAGAGTTCACATCAGCTGTAAACAACAGCAATAGCAACAGAAAGTGAGCGGACCTTGTTATCACACTAACTGTTACTAAATGGCTGACTTGGTCTGCTGACTGTCGGTCAGAAATCGTTTCCTAGTCAGTTATATTTTCTACACCGATGTACCACTGAGAGCATGGGAAAGTCACGTGATGCAAACAGTCTAATCACAGTTGTTGTCATCTGTGGAGGTCCATGTAGCCATGATGTGTACATTTCTGGAGAGGCGACATCAAGGCTACACCGACCCTACACCATTGGCAGCGCATCGGTGCCATCAATTTGAGGCAGAAAACAAAAACTGGGCTTCAGATGTGCCCTTACACTATATTCCTAGTTTTATTTAATACATTGAACATTTTGGCAAATGTCTTTGTTTAGTTTGTCTCTTCTTACTTGATTGGACTGGAACATAGTAGTGTCCCTGTTTAAGTATTTGTGATTGTGATGTGATTTCTTTACAAGTTGTTCTTATGTACTTCAGCACAGAAGATTTGAGGTCCACTGCTGGTAGGAATGCTTCTGCTCATGACAGGTCGAGCTGCCACAGTATAACCGTCCACCTCACTTTGAGCCTTAGAACCTTCAGAAAAAACACTCAAACACGTTCACCCTCAGTCCTTACCGATGTTGGCAGGGAAGGGGACCTCGTGGACGGCGGGGTCCAGGTTAATGATGTATGGAGGAAGTTTGAGAGTGTGAAGATGAGCTGTCAACCTCTGGAGGAAACGGAAACGATGATAAACCAACAAAAACCTCCAACAAGTAATAAATAACTATCAATAACTCCAGCTGTAAAATTGGAGTCGACTGTTTTCAGCAAAACCGATGGTACCATATCACACTAGCTGACGTTAGCCATAGCAACGCACACGCTCTTTAACTAGCTAACATTAGCCGCACACACACTTTAGGTAATGTGAATTGATGAATGTGACTGATTGTTAATTTCTCTCCGAGATTAATATAAGAATTCAGCTAGCTAGTTGGCGTTAGCCACACATTTTAACTCGCTAATGTTGGCCACCCCCCACACACACAAACTTGCTAACGTTAGCCACAGAGACTACAACTAGCTAACTTTAGACGCAGACTATAACCAACGTTAGCCACACACAAACTACAACTTGCTAACGTTAACCAGAGTACAACTAACGTTAGCCACACACAAACTATAACTAGTTGACGTTAGCCACACACAAACTAGCTAACTTTTGCCAGCTAATAGATTCATTTGCTTGTCTTTGTACTTGTTTCATAGTTGGGTGTATTGTGTATTTACTGTGATTATTACGGTGGGCGTTTACTTCTTGTTGTGACAAGCGAGTTTCACACGTGTGGTATAAATAAAGTACCATATAATCAAGCCGCACGCAGCCTGTCGAACGTACCTGAACAAATGTGGTTTTCCCCGGATCCCGCCATTCCCCAGTACGATCAGACAGACCGTTCTGTCCGTAGGGGCAGCCGGCGGCCTCTGGCTGCCGGCGGCCGAACCCTCTTCTCCATCCATCGGAGCAGCATCTGAACCACAACACTGGGCCATGCTGCCTGCTTGTGTAGTTGGTGTTGTTCTTCTGCTGCTGCACAGGTATCACTACCGTCACCTACCGGTCGGGAGCGCAGCGCCAGAAAACCAGTAAGAATAGCACAAGTATATATTTATTTTAATAGTTGAAAATTTCAGTAGGTCAGAAATGGGTTTTATTAAAGATCTCAGCCATTACAGAAAACTGAACGCAAACCTTCTGAAAACTGATCATAAAAGACTGCAGGTAAACACATACACCACACTTAAATTCGTTTTCACATACACACACATAAATTATATATACAGTCCATCCGAGATATCCGTGTCACTCAGCTGCGTTAGAACCCGAGTCTGTCAAGAGAAGATACAAAATTAGAAAATCATGGCTGACAAACTTCAACGGAACAAGCTGTCATGGTGGAGCAGTGGGATTAGGGTTAGCAGATTTCAGTGCTGCCAGAGATTAACTCATACGATGTCACTCACTTTTTCCATCACAGGCGACAATCTTGACTTTGTCAACTTTGACCAGGTCGGTGACCTCCCTGAACTCCACGTCGTTCAGGACAAACGTCCACACGTTGTCACAGAACCGGTAGGTGTTCAGTGACCCCTGCAGGACAAACAAAACATTCTGTAACCATGGAGACCATAAATAGTGTTCTAGCAGCTGCAGATTATGTATGTAAATCCCCACCACTGAGACTGATTCAACATGTATTTTGATACACTGCCAGCAATTAGATACATTAATGATTACAGTGAATAAAATTCAATTCACCCCTGTTCACGATGCGATTCATTACATGACAACGATTTTATACAATATGACACAGTGCCAATCATGATGCCAATTCCAAATGATTCAACAAAATAGAAAAGAACTTAAAGCCCACATCAGGTTTCTCTCTGAATTTGATCTGTGAATTTCTATGAATCTAACCAGTAAACACTGAGAATTTAATCCATTAATCCATTTTAAAAAGAAGATGCAATTAATATGCTTCAGAGGATTATTTCATTCCTAATAAACACTAAATCATAAAAAATTGTTTTTCATTCCATTTGTTTTCGCTCATCTTATTCTCTACCCCACTCGTGTCCCTTTTCCTGTGAGTTGTCATGTTTGTCATGATGCTACATGGTATAACAATGGGTAGGTGCGCGTTAAACGGTTTTAAGGAATGGCGCAGGGGTGAAGAACCCTCCGCTTTGCATCAGGTTTTCCTCTGTGAAGTCCCTTAAACCTGTTTAACACACACACCCCAGTTGATTAACCCTGACTGAACACACAGCTACCCGTTGATTAACCCTGACTGACTCATAGTAGTATCAGCATTAGTAAAAGTAGTATCAGGAGCACTAGCAGTTCTCACCTTGAAGTTCACTCTGTTGCGGACTCTGTTAGCCAGCGCGGTGTTGATAGCTTTGTCAAACTGAAGGAGAACCTGCAGCGCGAGCTGAGGAGTGATCTGCTGGGTCTACACACATTCACATGCATGTAAACACTTTCAGTGAATGAGGGAGAACAGAAGTTAACCTGCCTGAGGAAGTCTACTAACCCTCTAGCAGCAATGCAAACCCTCTGACAGTGATGCTAACACTCCACTAACCCTCTAGCAGTGATGCTAACACTCCACTAACCTTCAGGCAGTGATGCTAATCCTCCACTAACCTTCAGGCAGTGATGCTAACCCTCCACTAACCTTCTGGCAGTGATGCTAACCCGCCACTAACTCGCGGGCAGTGATGCTAATCCTCCACTAACCTTCAGGCAGTGATGCTAACCCTCCACTAGCCTTCTGGCAGTGATGCTAACCCTCCACTAACCCTCTAGCAGCAATGCAAACCCTCCACTAACCCACTGACAGTGATGCTAACCCTCCACTAACCTTCTGGCAGTGATGCTAACCCTCCGCTAACCCTCTGGCAGTGGTGCTAACCCTCCACTAAACCTCTGGCAGTGGTGCTAACCCTCCACTAACCCTCTGGCAGTGGTGCTAACCCTCCACTAACCCTCTGGCAGTGATGCTAACACTCCACTAACCTTCAGGCAGTGATGCTAAACCTCCACTAACCTTCTGGCAGTGATGCTAACCCGCCACTAACTCGCGGGCAATGATGCTAACCCCCCTGGCAGTTATGCTAACCCTGCACTAACCCTCTGGCAGTGATGCTAACCCTCCACTAACCTTCTGTCAGTGATGCTAACGCTCCACTAACTCTCGGGCAGTGATGCTAATCTTCCATTAACACCCTGGCAGTGATGCTAACCCTCTGGCAGTAATGCTAACCCTCCACTAACCTTCTGGCAGTGATGCTAACCCTCCACTAACTCTCGGGCAGTGATGCTAACCCTCTGGCAGTTATGCTAATCCTCCACTAACACCCTGGCAGTGATGCTAACCCTCCACTAACCCTCTGGCTGTGATGCTATTCCTCTGCTAACGTTCTGAAGGTGAAGACCTGCAGGGAAGAACTTCAGCTCTCTGGATGAGATGATCATGAACAAATGTCACGAGGATGTTCAATGTGAAGCTAACTGGGCGTGAACATTATTCTGTCACGTGAAGAGGCAATTCTCAATGAAAACGTGTTTATAAATGTTCACGTTCGATTTAAGAAGAGAACAGTCGGTTTTCTCAGTGGAACCGTCGTCTGATCCCGAACCACATCCTCAGAAATCAAAGCTGAACCAAGTCTAAGATAAGCTAAACGGTGGCGTTACCTGGATGAGCTCGTCCAGACTCTCCTGCAAACTGTTTCCCAGTGTGGTGTTTCTGTACAGCTGGTAGGCCATGGTGGACCGAGTAACCGCTGCAAAGCCCGTTTGTCTGAGCTACTCGCGTTCGCCTGAGATAATTACTCCGCTCCACAACTGTTTGGAACAACTGCGGCCGCGCAGCGAGCGACTTCCGGTTAACGTGTGGAATACTGCCGGACACGAAACGCCAACGCGTCCGCCACATTGCGTGTGTCCGCCAGGAAACGCACTGGAACAGAGCGAGTTTTCTTCTGGACAAATCACTAACGTTCACATTTAACCGCGGTGGTAGTCAATCATTGATACTGGATAATCAATCCAATTATTATTAGTACAACGTCGTCTTCAGCGCTTTCTTAAAGAATGTCCACTGGATGGCGGCAAACACACGAGAATCTGCAGCAGGGCATCGCCGGTGCGTCTATCTATCTATCTACACACACACCACTGACTATGTGATGCTTCAGGATATACTCCTTTTTTCAATTTGTATAACAAAATGTCAACGTCTGTCAAACAAATTTCTGACAGGTGGATGAGTCTGTGGTGAGTGGACGAGTCTCTGATGAGAGGACTGTGACGGATGCAGTAGCGCCACATGTCACGAATCGCGCACGACTCCACTTGCTCCTGCTCGTCATCCTTCAATCTGATCCCTGACATTTGGACCAATCAGCATCATCAGTGATACAGGCGTGGCCAGTGCCAGATGGGCCAATCAGGGCCCAGTCATATATCCACCCCCACCCCAGCCCACCCCCATCACACACGTGAGCTGGCCTTTGAGCTTTGGTAGCTTGGGATGTTTTTAAAAACAATACAACTCAGCATGATCTCAGCAATTGGACATTCCAGTGACGATGTCACACATGTCAGGTAGCGCTTTGATCACATGACCAGCTCCAGCAGCCAATCACGGCTGTCGCTCCGGTAACCTTTGACCTGCACTGCCGCAGCAGAGAAACGTCTGCATTCAAATCAACAGGGACGGAAGAAAATGAAAATGAAAAGATTAAAATTGATTTTTGAAAAGGAAGAACTAATGAAGACGGATGAAGTCGACAGGAAGTGCTTCAGTAAACAACAGCGCTGCATGAAACGACAGACACCATCACACAGGACACAGTCACCAACGTCCAGGACGCCGTCACACAGGACGCCATCATACAGGACACACACACACACACACACACACACAGGAAGCTCACAGAACAGGCACAAACATGCACACTGAAGCCGCACGGAGCACAGGTAAACATTATGTGTATTCAGGGTGTGATGATGCGGCGGTGGCCTCAGGCACGCCTGTTGTGATGAGCGAGTGCTCTCATTGGACAGTGGGCAGCAGTTGTTGTGATCTGTCTTCATATCAACCTGCTCACATCGGTCAACGAACCTCCAGGCTGTATCATCTGATTGGTCAGAGAGGTCACATGGTGTTCACAAGGGTCCAAGAGAAGAAGCACACATTTTTCCTGAACATGTCGCAGTGATGTGATCACGTGGCTAACATTTTATGTTAGCTTCCTGCAAGTGTGCGCATCGTTAGCTTCCTGTGGCTGCATGTGTGTGGTGGCGCAGGTGATGGATGTGTGTTATTACAGCAGAAGGTTGTGTTTCAATGCGTTTCGCTGTTGCACAAACTGATGATACGACATCAGCACACAGACACATGGAGATGAAGTGGCATCGGCCGCCATCCGATTCATCCAGAGCTTGGCAACAACACAAACGAATAACGATTACAAACCTGAAGCCAGTCTAAAGGAAACCTTCCCAGAGCAAAGTTCCCTGGAGAAGTTGCCAGAAGAAGTCTGAAGAAGTCTCAAGAAGTCTGAAGCGGTTGAAGCGACACATCAGCTCACGTTGTTATTTCCCCCTGAAGTTAATTGAAACTGGGACATTAAACCCTGAAACAACATCAACACGTTTGAACCGACCAGACATGAGTTTGAGTCTGCAGGTGTTTGTCTGAACAAGGATTTGGATTTAATTAGTTCTCACAGGAAGCGGACAAGCAGCGTCAATGTTCACGCTCAGACTGAATCACACGCTTAATCTGCTCGTAATGGATTTGTCAGAGTGATGGAGGGAAAGAAACAACACACACACATCAAGGTGACACTCTTCACAGTTTGACCACACTGGAGGAAACCCTAACCCTATCCTTCAGAGTAAACAACAATCAACATTGGAATAAAATAAAGTCATTGTTTGGTTCAAGTGTGTTTTTAACGTCTCAGTCGCTCCACATCAGAGGGGCTCTAGGGGTCGGTGTGGACCGATGGGGGTTGATGAGGGTTGGCAGGGTCTAGTGGGGGCCGCTGGGGGACACTGGGGGCCACAGTTTGCTTCAAACTGAGTGGAGCAGCCAGAGTGATCACAGAGGATTTAATGAGTCGTTTCATCTTGGAGTCGTCTGCGATTGTTGGGCTCAGCCAGTAATAGAGACGGGATTCAGACAGAAAACCAGCACAAGTCGACACCAAGGGCCCTTGACAACACACACACACACACACACACACACACACACACAAACACACACACACACACACACATACACACACATACACAGAACCCTTCAACAGAAATGGTCTTCGTCTAGAGAGGGCAGCAATCAGCCGCCTCCATGTTTGTGTGTGAGCCGACAAATCTCCAACTCGAAGAACAGTCGTTCTTCCATTTTTCTTTCAGACAAGAGGATTTAATTCACAGAGTCACTGACTACTCATTGGTTCCATCCAAAGCCCTCAGAGACAGAACCACAGATGGAACCAGTCCAACAGAGACGGAAACACTGGCAGATCAACAGAACAAACTCCGGTTCTGAAAACTGGTCCAACAGAACCAGAGGGAGAATCAGTCCAAGTGGTAGTAGTAGTAGTACAGTTGTAAGAGTAGTAGTGGTACAGTAGTAATAGTAGTGGTAGTAGTACAGTAGTAATAGTAATAGTAGTAAGTAGTGGTAGTCAGTAGTAGCAGTAGTGGTAGTAGTAGTAGTAGCAGTAGTTATAGTAGTAATAGAAGAAGTAGTCGTAGTAGTAGTAGTAGTAGTAGTAATAATAGTAGCAGTCGTAGTGGTAGTAATAGAAGAAGTAGTAGTAGTAATAGTACAGCAGTAGTAGTACTACAGTAGTAATTGCATGAGTAGTAGGAGGAGGAGGAGGAGTACAGTAGTAGTAGTAGTAGTAGTAGTAGTAGTAATAGCAGTAGTCGTTAGTACTAGTAGTAGTAGTAATGGTAGTAGTAGTAGGAGGAGGAGGAGGAGGAGTACAGTAGTAGTAGTAGTAGTAGTAGTAGTAGTAGCAGTAGTCGTAGTAGTAGTAATGGTAGTAGTCATAGTACTAGTAGTAGTAGGAGGAGGAGGAGTACAGTAGTAGAAGTAGTAGTGGTAGTAGCAGCAGTAATAGTAGTAGTAGCAGTAGTTGTAGTCGTAGTAGTAGTAATGGTAGTAGCAGTAGTAATAGTAGTCGCATCAGTAGTAGCAGTAGGAGTTGTAGTTGTCCTGTCCTGTTGACCTCTGACCTCTGGTACCAGTCCTCTAGTCTTTCAGTACTTCCTGTGGTACATGGGTGAACATCGTTACTGGAGCCATTAAAGCTGGAAGAGGCAGCCATCTTCCTTCCGCCATGGTCGTCAAGGGAGCAGTGATGGTGGGGAGGTGTTGGCCTTGGTGGTGTCAGTTTGATGTTGGCGGGGGTCTGGGTGGTGGCGGGGTGCGTCCCCATTAATGTAGCAAATGTGCTGTTAAGTCTTTCACTTGTAAAACATGATGTTTTGGTCTGTGGAGAATTAGTGGGAGTTCTGTGACCGTGCCACCCCCCCCACCACCCTCTGCCCTTCTTCTCCGCCCTCCACCACCCTCTTCTGCCCTCCTCCTCCCTGCCCTCCTCCGCCCTCCAACACCTTCCTCCACCACCCTCCTCCAGCCCCCCCTCCGCCCTCGCCTCCGTGGGTTTGTTAGCGTTCCTGCGGGCGGGTTGGACTCCATAAATCTGGATAAATTAACAGCCATTACTGTGGCTGCCACATTAAATCTGCACTGCACCTTTAATGGATCCTCAGCCGCCGGCGTAACGTCAGCCCGCCCAATTAGCTCAACGACTTCCTGCGTGTTTGTGGAACGATGCTGTCGTTTGCTGATGTGACGACAGCACAATTAACCAACAAAAGTTTATGTGACACCCAACTACGAACGAAAGCAGAGAATAATTAAACTCACACACTCCTGCTGTTACCACGACGACATCTTACCTGTGTGTGACTGTGCATGTGTACTTGTGTAAGTGTGTGAGACTGTGGGTGTGTCTGTGTGTGTGTGTGTGTGTGTGTGTGTGTGTGTGTGTGTGTGTGTGTGTGTGTGTGTGTGTGTGTGTGTGTGTGAGGGTCAAAGGTCCTAGACGTGTCACCTTGTGACCTGATGAAGCAGCGTCTCCATATCAACCATCTCAATTAAAGTGCTGATGAAGCAAATCGGAGGCTAATTAGTCAGGTGATCAGCAGCTGTGACGAGCAGCCAATGAGGCGTCAGTGCTCGTTAAGACTCAGATTAATACTCCACTTATTGTTTTACTGTACTGTTATTGTCACACACACACACACACACACACACACACACACACACACACACACACACACACACATCCTCTCTGGCACACAGTCTTTCTCTCTGTCTCTCTCTCTAGCCCACACCCCACACACGCACGCACAAACACACAGGCTCCGTGAAAATAATGTGGAGCACAATGACCCCCCCAACACGCACCCCCGTGATCACGTGACGTCCCGGTAACACGTCTCCTTTCCGGGGTCTTCTATCTGTCGTGTCCCGCTCGCACAGGGAACGACATGAAGGAGGAGACACCTGAGGAGACATCTGAGGAGGAGACAGAGGAGACACCTGAGGAGACATCTGACAAGGAGACAGAGGAGACACCTGCGGTTGCTGAGCGGACGTGAGCAGCGGGGGGAGGACACCTGCAAAGGAGGGCGTGGACCTGCTGTC